>NW_019266999.1:0-107169 GCF_002742605.1 Olea europaea var. sylvestris
CTATTTTTAGGTTTGTATCCATTATTTTGAGGGTTGATAATCTGTTGAACATCTAAACTTTCTTGTAATTAGGCAGGGGTGTTAATGATTTTATGACAGCAAAATAAGGGTAATTAATTACAAGAACTTGGTAGAAAATAACCTGGATAGAGATGTAGGTTGCTCGAGTTGAATGATTTAGACCTTGATTTTGGATGATTCTTAGAGTATAACTTATATCTATCAATATGAATGTTTTTACATGGAAACATGAAGTATAGAATTGATTTTAATGGCCTGAAATTCTATTGGTGGCATACTAATACAATGGAAAATCAAACTGTCACAAGGAAAACAAAGCTGCCTGATTTGATGTGGTGAAAAATGGACGGGTTTTTAGGCTGAAAACACTTCATTTGTCACAATTTTAGAGCATGATTACTTCACATACATGTTATAGAAGTGTGGTAAAAATTTGGGAGTTGTCGGATATAGATAAGGGGGTGAGAAAGGATTAGAAAAATAATTGGACACGAATGGAAATCTGAAAATAGGTTCTATCCATTTCTGTGTTTAATGTGATTTTAACCTTCACATGTCAGTTAATTATCGCTTGGGCCTAGAAAACAGATTCTAAGGAGTGTTAGGTTATTGACAACAATTGGATGATGTTGATGTTCATAATTGGACTTGAGAAATAGCGAGATTTATGGGACGAGATTGTAATGCCGTTAGTAACTTGAAATGATGGATTAGTTTAAATTATTTTTATGTGAATGGACAGATTTTGGGATTGTGTGTGTTAAGGCTATTAAATTGAGGATTGTCTTTAATATTAAATGGTAATACAAGTGATTTTTCGAAGTTGAGTGAAAAAGGAAAGTGATCTAATCTCCATAGGAGCTTGCACACAGAAGGGCAAAAGGTAAGTAAAATTTCATTTGCAATTAAGATGCAAGAATCTAGTATCTGTGATATAGTAATGTTAGAATATTTACATGACTTTAGTAAGAGGCTCGTTTACATCATATGGTGGTTATGATTATTGAGTATGTGGTTGCGGAACCCATTGATATTGATTTTCATTAAACATGTCATTCATAAGTATTTTCATTAGCATGCATGACATATGATCATGGTTGAAAATTCAGCATGCGAAACATGATTTCAAATTGAGTTTTCCATATAAATATTTTATTGACCACTACTAGGGCACCAGGCATGCTTATGTGATATGTTTTGGTATCACGGGTGATATTTCCTGGGTGATTGCAAAGGTAGACAGGGGATGAGCCTTTGTTAATCATGGGAGGGTAGACCACTCGACTGTACCCTTGTGATGTTTTGATTATTGGCATTGTCGAGTGGAATACTTCTTGGGGGATCATAGAGATAGTTAGGGGATGGACCTCTAGTGGTCACGAGAGGATGGTCCGGTGTCGATTTCATACTGGCCACTTGATTATTGATTATTGATTATTGATATTGCTATTATATAGAGCTCTGTTTGGTGCATAGTAGGTAGGTCAAGGGCGTAATGAAATGAAAACTTTCAAATGAAATGATTTCAAGTTGACTTTGATGAATATTAGAATATGATGCATCTTTAGCAAAATGTTTAAAATAAATAACATGGTGTCATATATCATTGGAACTCATACTATGACATGCATGATTTTGTTTACTAAGCATTAGCTTATATAATTCTTGCATTGTAGGTGAGCATGAAACTATATAGAGATCATGGTTAGCTGTAGAGCTCTTACTGGATTCCAGAGTTCAATATACATGGATGATGAGCTGTAGGGTTATTTTGTGAGCTGTT
This sequence comes from Olea europaea var. sylvestris, assembly GCF_002742605.1. Classification (NCBI taxonomy): domain Eukaryota; kingdom Viridiplantae; phylum Streptophyta; class Magnoliopsida; order Lamiales; family Oleaceae; genus Olea; species Olea europaea. The sequence continues at coordinate 1,805 of NW_019266999.1, forward strand.
GTTTTGAACTTACAATCTATTATGTTATATTTTGGAGAATCTGTATTGTATAACTTTTGAAATGACCTGTAAATATATTTATAACATTAAAACATATGTGTTGGATTATTATTATATGATCTTTGGTTTTGATATACCATATGATCGTCACGGGTGATTAGGAGTTAACAAACAGGGACATAATTGTGAAGATGCTTATCTCATTTTATCAAGTAAAAAAATATATATGGGAAGTTCTATGTCTAAGTCGAGTCATCAATATCATTTATACATAGGTCAATGTATGGTTACCTATGTGAATGAGGGGTGTGACAAAATAAGAGAGAGAAAAATGTATTTTGAAATGAATGAAAATCAAAAAGGCCTAAAATTTAAATATGACAATTATGTTGTTCAAATGGAACATATATAGTTCTATTATAAGAATAAACATTACACACCAAATGACATTGTTGCCAAGTTTTGTACAATTCAAAGGAAAAGTATTGGTTTGAATGTTTACGATTACATTAAAACTGCTAAAAACCTAACATATATTATCTTGTTAAATTTAGTTCTAAATTCAATAATTGCCATAATGGTTAAGCTTTCAAGAATCTTTACAAGAGGTCATCATTTGAATCTCCTATGGCGTTCTCCCTAATGCAATAATTTTTGTAAAAATTATAAAACTAAAAATATAGCACAATGGTTAGTAAGGAAATCAAACCTTGGACTTCTCACATGTACATGCAAGCTCCAACCGACTTGGTTAGAATATATGCTTGAAATTAAAGTGAATTACCAGTCATATAATCTAAAAATTTTATCTATTATCAACCAAAAAAATTGTTCCGACAAATCCAGCACCCGCAGTCACGAGTGCTCGTCAGGTGCTGGATCCGCCATTGGATCTATCATTAATAATTTTATAGCCAGTTTGAAATGTCATTACTTGGAAGTTGTAAAATCCATTAATTTTGTAAAATCCTTGAATACATAGGCCATATAAGCAGCTCTACTTTTCCTCCTTACTCATAAACTTTCATACTCATTAGGTGAAGATATTGAACAAATTAAATAATGATTCACACGACTATGAGCTAAAAATTTTGTCGATTCTGTCATTAAATTGACTTGGCTTTTCAATTCAACAAATTGATGGCATTTGCTCAAATAACTCAAATTTAGTTATCTTAGTTTTCTGTTTTAAAATTATATTCTATATGGAGAGGGACATCAACAGATGTAGAAAACACTGTCTCAAAGATAATTCCAGAATATGACTGGAAAACAAAAATAAATAACTTGTGAAATTTCTCTTCAACTCTTAACTGTAGAAACGATCATAAAATTGCTATTAAATTACAATTTACTAAAGCTAATACTTTCTTTCCTATTGTGGACTATCGTTTCGGAGAATGTCGTTAATATTGGAATGTTTATAATTTCTCAGGAATGTCATGCTCCAAGTTAACATTCCTCAGGGTCCTCGAAGTTAAATTGATAAAAGATGGCAACATATATATATATATTTGGCAATATTTTTTAATCGAGATTCACAACATATGTCCAAACGTTGCAAAAGACCTTTGGCAACGTTTTTCGAACCTTGCAAAATGTTGTTTTTGTTGTAATGAAAGGAATTTAGCTCAATGGGAGTGCCTAGTCAGGATTGATTCAGCCTAAGTCCATTCGTTTTAACCGTTTTCTTGGTGAAGCTTGATGCACTGACCATAGATGAGCAAGGAAATGAAACATTTGACTTAAAAAAACATGATAACTTGTACATAGTTGTGTTTGGTTTGGCACTTGGTATTGACCCCTGGGAATTCTTGATGTGTATTGTGTGTTGTGAGTGTAGTAATTTGATTTCAACCGTTTACAATGTATATTGAATGTTGAGTTTTTGTAGCAGTTGATACACAACGTACTTTAAAATTTATATTTTGTGAATATTGATTTATTTTTTCAGGTTGATTTAGTTCATATTACAATGAAGATAATGCAGAATTATTTTTTTTTTTCCGAAAATATTGGCCGTTGACTGTAATTTTAAAAAAAATTACAATAATTTTAGGAAAACAACTTCAATCGTTTTATACGATTGAAGTCATTTTAGGAAAAACAGTGTAGTCATCTTAAAAGACTATAGTTGTTTTTACTTACATTTTAAATTAATCGTGCAAACATAATTAATTGATGTTAACTAGTTATTTATATTTCATTTATTTAGTTATCAATGCTTATTATAAACATTGCACTAGTTTATTTTCATAAATATTCAACAATCAAATATAACTAAATAAAAATAATAATAATTTTTTATGAAATTAACATATTAGTTGAATGAGTGATTATGGATGAAATTGAACATATTTGTCTAGATTAAGGATGAAATTGAATATCCATGCGAAATTGGTGGGAAAAAATTAATAATGATTATATATACATTTTCATTCTCTAATCCTTATAGCAAAGGCAAGATCTCTAGGGCTGGACAAAATTTTCGAATCAAATCGAACAGTTCTTTTTAAGTTAAATATCAGAACGGGTATCTGAATTTAAAACCGACGGGTTCGATTTAGTTCTCGGTTCTAAATCAAGACCAGAAAAATCAAATCTCCATGACTTTTTTACTTAATTTATTTTAAATTAGCAAAATTATTTTATTTTTCTAAATAAATTTGTTAAGTAGTTAATTTAGTTCATGAAAAAAGTTCGACTAACGTGATACAGTATCAAGTTCAAATTTTATGCGTTACCAAGTTTACGTTCTAGATTTCATTTTAACCAATTTGACCTTACGTGCGGAATTAATCTAATTAAAGTAACAAGCCACTTTAATTAGTTGTCTAGGTGATTAATCATACAAGTCAATTAACCTATGTTGGAATGCCGCAGTTTGTATATTATGCAAAACAGTAAATAACAAATAATATGATGATGGATAAACCCCAACGTGCGTAAAACTCCGAAACCAAGCCAATTACCTCCACTATACCAATTTAGCAAGTACAAGTTATACCAAACTCCGTACCTAATCAGACCCGCTGTTCCAGTCTCACGATCTACTGCTGTGGATACTTCTAGCATCTTGCTAGACTTCCTGATCTACCTCCTGCAGCCCAATCTGCTGTCTATTACAACCTCCTGGTCCTTAACTGATTGTATCACCAAGTGGACACCAAGAACTGTCCGTTCTTGTGCTTGTAACTGCGCCTCAATCCACGTCTCTCAATTCTCCAATGAGAGAGTCCCTTCCTCAATAGATTAAGGAAGTAAGGTGTTTTGAGTTATGTAGATTCAATGTTTTTTTCCCAAAACAATGGTTGTCGGATCTCAAGATCGATGTAGATGAAATCTTCAATTAATTGCACCTTGGATCTCTTCAAAGATGTTATGAATATCTTTTGCAATGAAAGAATAATGTAGCAACATCTTCAATTTCGTCCTAGGGGTTGAGTATTTATATTTGAAGGTGTCTAGGTGGTATGAGCCGAGTAAAATACTTCAAGAACGTGAAATAGAGTTTTTTCCGCATAGGAGTGTCACTTGAGCGAGAGGTATTATGTTTTTTTTCACTCGAGCGAAATGTCAGCGAGAAGCGAGCGACGGTGAGCAGTCGTTTTATTATAACTTTCTCTTCCGATATCTGATTGAGGTTCTTGAAGTTGCGTTGGAAAGATAACTCAAAGGGATACAATTCTTCTAGAAATAGAATTTTCGAAATTCCAACATTTTCTATGTGAAAAATGCTTTTCAAATTATGACTAAAAATCCGGAATATAACTTGTGCGGCTCTTTGATATCTTTTAGACTTCCAATTGCATTCCGATAATCTTGTGTGATCTTCTTGGACATCTTGGACTCGAACACTAATTTACCTCATCTATACAAATTGCACCCTAATCTCTGACTTTTACACTAATGTTCAATTAAGTCCCTGACTTTTACAATTATACAATTTAGCTCGTTTTGTCCACAAAATCGCCAATTACACTTTTAGACCTAACAGTTCAAACCAAAAAATATGATTTTCCTATTTCTAATTTTTAGCCCAAAGACAACTTAATCAAATTGATCTAAGTTTTATCCAAATCTATTACTCTACCGTAATGCCGTGTCCACCATTTTGGAGAAATCAAATTAAAGCTCAACAACACATCTCTTAATTATTTTGAGCTCGTTATCTTTTTCTTTCTGTGATTTTAACAATCAAATCTATGAAGAACTCAGTAAAGAGAGACGCCAAAGATACATAAGAATGGATTAAGTTTTTTTGTAAGAGTTAAAATTGAACATATTATTAGTTAAATTTATGTAACTTTATAAATATTAAAAAATTTAATTATAATACAGAACTTGGGAACCAAATCGGAATAGTTCCATAATTAAATTTGGATCCGACAGTTTCACTTACTGAATACTTGAAAATTTCGGGTTTGTTCGGTTCTTGTTAGAGTCGAACTAAATCGGATCATGTCCAGCCCTAAAGATCTCTCCTTTGTTCCCCATATTATTTGCTACAAATCTCAACTTTTCCAAACTCCCTCAAATGTATCCTCTATCTCATTCATAATTACCTTTGTTAGTCAATTTTTTTTTTCTTTCTTTTTTTTCCCCCAAACCAAGAACATGTTATAATATTTCTTGTGGATTAGTACAGTCATGGTATGATATACTCATAACGCTTATGCTAAAACATGTTTTCGATAATTATATTATTATAACATCGTTCATGAACCATATTAGATACCTTACTATATCATCCCGAATTTTCATCTTAAAACTTAAGATGTTACCAATATCATTTTGTAAAATTAACTTAAACGAATCACATGAAATTTAGAACTTAATTTCGTAATTTAACATAACTAGACAAATGAAATTCAAAACTTAAATCCGAACAATTTGCAATGTTTATATGAAATATAAAATGTCAAACATTCTAACAATTGTTCAATATTCTATGTTTTTTGAAATTTTTACTTGACAACCTGCTACACCGCCTAGTCACCACTCAAGCTTGATACAATCTAATTTGAAAATTTGTAATTTAAGGAGTGCCTATTTTACAATTCAATAGGATACGTTAGTCCAAAAATAATATCATTAGATCAATGTAAGCTAAAACATTTCATACCATCTTTTTATTGAGGCAATTATAAATCAACCGAGCACTCACATTCTTTTGAGAAACTTGAAAGAATATCGCATTTCATTTTATTAAAAAACCTGTAAGGCAATTAACATTTCATGCATAAAACATCACAAAAAAAAAATAAAAAAATAAAAAAATACACCATATTGTAAAGGACAATAACTTGCATATCCTACCTTCACTGGACCAAAAAAATAATATGGGATTAAAAAAAATATATATGGGCTGCACTCATTTCTCATAATGCTTGTGGGGTGTGTGACATTTTGTTTTGACTTACAATAGATGAATACAAGAGAAGACCAAATAATAATTGTATAAGATGATTATATAAAATGGGTGATTTGGTTTTAAAATTCAAAATTCTCCCTATTCCGTATTTGACAATTATTTAAAAAAAAAAAAAATCACATATATCCATGCACATGTGAAATAACAAAAAAAATGTTACTCGATATATTTATCTTATCACGATTTGGAAATTTCAATGAGACAACCTCTACACAAGGAAATCCTTCAATAAAGATTATATAGTATTAGAATAAGACATTTATATAAAATGACAGATTCGGCTTTAAAGTCAAAATTCTCCATATTTCATATTTGACAAGAATTTAAAAAAAAAAAAAATCACATATATCCATGCACATGCAAAATAACAAAAAATTATTACTTGATATATTTATCTTATCATGATTTGGAAATTTCAATAAAACAACCTCAACATATTGAAGCTTCTATAACATGACTTTTGTTTCTAGTAGAATGGCTTTTGAAAGAAACTATCTTAATTTTTGTTTGAATATTAATTTTTAAAAATATTTTCTATTTCAAAAGTACTTTTAGAAGAAGTCACGCGGAACCAACTTTCTCTAAAAGCATTTTTAACTACTAAAAATATTTTTATAAAATTAATCAAACGAATGCAAAAGCAATTTTTGGGTCTCAAAAGGCTCTTTATGACTTTTCAAAAGCCATACCATGAAGGTTTGAATCCTTCAATATAAGGTTATATGGAATTAGAATCTTTTATTTAAATTAACAATAAACATTATCACATAATAAATTATCATTTCCCTCCACCAATTATCTAAAAGCTAATTTGTTAAGTAATACAATAATAGCACTTAGATATGTATCTTTAATTTTATTTCAATCATTCAACTATAATTAGACCGATGAAACCAATAACTTGGCAATCATTAAATAATTGTAATAATTTATTTAATTGAAATTGCACTTGTTCCACATCGGCAAGACAGCAACTAAAGGCCACATGCAATAACCATCATTTCTTGAATGTCATATCTTCGATTTTCATCAGTGAAATTAGATGGCATTTATTAAAATCAAGTAAAAGTGTAATTTTTCAATTTAAATCAAACTAAATTGTAACTACATGATTGAACAACATAAATATTAATTACAATTATAGGATTGATACTAGAGTGAAAATTATAGTTATCACATAAGAAAGTTAATTTAAACAGTTATAAAAACCTCCATGAAATTTATTTTTTTATAACATGTTCCCTCAATAATCTCAATTAGGAGTGGGCATCAGACGGTGCAGTCCAAATTTCTTAAGAATTAAGACATTACTCATGCGGAATTTTGAAACGAAACTATTGGTTCCATGGACAAAAAGGAAACTGAACTGGACCGGAAATAACCAAAACTAATCTTTTTCGGTTCTAGTTTGCTCCAATTCCTTAAGCATTTTAATTTTTGAAAGTTTCACTATTTCAACTTTAATTTTACGTAAATCGTATGTAACTATATTCGAATCTATTTGTAAGATCTGCATAATTGACTTACTAAGATGCAAATATAAAAACATTGGGTTCATCTAACTATTGATCGTGCAATTGAATTATCCTCCTAGAAATTGAAAAATGAAAACTGATTAAAACTTCGAATTTAACCATGACCTAGAAATTAAATTATAATTACCCAACAAATTTAGGTAAATTGAACAATTAAACATTATTCAAACCAAAAAATAAAAAGTAAACTAAACATCTTCCATATTGTATAATTTGCAGTATGGACAACTATTAAGCATTAAGGAAATAATGAGGAAGATAATATGTGGCGCTGGCCTGTGAATGTGAATACCGTCATTTGAGATTAAGACCAGTTTAGGCGTTTAGGACTTCATTAGTGAAAGGTCGAGAAATACCCAAATATTAACCAAAATTCAAAAACCACAACACAACAGTAATGAAGGTGCATAAAATGTAAAATAAATACAGAGATTTTTCGACCGAAGCCCCAGAAATTCGACAATCACTTCTAACGCCTAATTCACTGTTGAGCATCCATTAAAATGGATAAAGCTCGGTTGCACTATAAAGCCCCAGGCAACAAATATACAATAATATTCTAGAAATATTACAAGAACCAAGTCACTAAGACTTATCTTAACAAAACCAACAAGGCAGATCACACTTCCACGAAGGAATAAGAAAGGATCACATAGATCTCAAATCACAGACACTGCCTTCAATGAATCACACATCTTTAAGAGAAATCACAAAATCGATTGCTATTCAACCAAGGAACCGAACGAGATCATTAAGATCTCATAAGAGCCAAACTGCCTCAAAAGAATCACTCCGATTCATATGCATATCACATGGTAAATCATGTTCCACAAAGGAACATTTGTATCTCTAGTATTACACAATTTTAACAGGTTTTATTTTTTGAAAAAACCTCAAGAAATCAAGCCCTAATCACTAAGAACAAAGGGTTTCTTCACAAAGAGGAGATAAAGTGAGTAGAACCCAAATTCAGAGAGCCAAAATGAATAATGAATCTTTCAGAACAGTAGCCCACTAGTCAAAGACCATATATTTGATCACAAACACACATTGTAATCCAATGGCTTACATTCCATTTTAAGTAGCACAAGCTGGGTGATAATTAAACAGCCAATTACCAACAGCCACATGGGCCTTCCACTTAAAGAAGTTGTTGTTGCAAGAAAAACACGTTTTCTCCAATATAATTTTTAAAGCACATTCTCAACAATATCTACCTTGCTTCCAAATTTTAAGGCTATAGTGCAGCTAGGAGCTTCATCAACATTTATAATGTCACTTGCTCTATGGTACCTGTACAATCAATGAAAAAAATCAATAGATAACATCTTTAAATAGTTTTTTAAACTTATTTAAAGGTATCACCTTGTTCCCATATCTGATGGATTATACAGAGTAGGTATTTTTTTTAATTTCAGCAAACTTTTTGAGATAATATCCCTTATAAAATGATATTTTATATCAACATATTTTGTTCTATCATGGAACATAGGATTTTTACTCAAATGGATTGCACTTTGATTGTCAGAATATAGTATTGGATTAGTGTCTACAAAACTAAGTTCATTCAACAAACCATGCAACCATATGCCTTCTTTAATGGCATCAATGGCTGCAATATATTTATCCCATGTGGAAGATAGAGCAACAATTTTTTGTAACTGAGATTACCAACTTATCACAGTACCACACAAAGTGTAAAAATAAGAGGAAATTGATTTTCTATTATCTCTATTTCCATCAAAATCAGAATTTGTATAATCCTTCAAAATTACCCCCTCTTTGTCCATTTTAAATATCAGTCCTAAGTTAGATGAACTCTTTAAGTATCTTAATAACTACTTCAATGCTTCCCAATGAATATCATTAGGATTTCCCGTAAATCTACTCAAAACACTAATACTAAAAGTCAAATCAAGTATGGTACAAATCATTAAGTACATGGCTGAACCAATAGCATTAGCATAAGATATTTTTGACATTCTTTCAAGCAATCAGATTTCTCATCTCTCATAATTTGCATGCCAAGTATTTTCTTAACGAAACCAAGATCATTCATATCAAATTCTAATTTTAATTTGTGTTTGATATCATCAATTTCAGATTTATTGGCATTAGCAAGAAGCATATCTTTAACATAAAGCACAAGATACAAAGAATCTTTACTTCCACTTCCTTTATAGTAAAGACATGTATTATAATTGCTTCTACTAAACCCAAGCTTCAAGACAAATGAATCGAATCTTTTATACCATTGTTTTGAAACTTGTTTTAGGCCATACAATGATTTTTTCAACAAACGCAAGATTTTTTCATGATTTCCTTTAATAAATCCTAAAGGTTGTTTCATGTAGATCATTTCATTCAATTCACCATATAGGAATGCAATTTTTTATATCTAGTTGATCAAGTTTCCACTTAAATTGCACAACTAAAGCAAGAATGCATCTTCTAGTTGTATATTTAACCACAGGGGAAAAAATCCAAACCCTCTTTTTGTGTAAAACCATTGGCAACATGCTTAGCTTTGTATCTAACATTATTAGTGCCACCTTCCACTTACTTTATCTTATAAATTCACTTTGCAATCAACTAGCTTCTTGTCTTTAGGTCTATTAACCAATTCCCAAGTTTTATTCTTGTATAAGGAAAATATTTCTTCTTCCATAGCACTCAACCACCGTTTAGAATATTTTGATTTCAAGGCTTCATGATAGGAACTAGGTTCAAATTCAATTTCTTCTTGGTAAGCGAACAAAGACACAAAGTCTTCACTATTGTACCTAGTAGGTGGTCTAATTTGTCTCCTATCCCTGTTTCTAATGAGCTAGTATTCATTGAGAGGTGTATAATTGTCATCATAATGCTCAGGCTCAGCCCAATCAGGCTTGTTTTCATTCTGTTTAGCCTCATTAACTGCTATTTCTAGGGGTACAGAATTGGTATTATCAATTTTAATAGGATTCACCTCAATTTGGAAATCATTTTTAGTCAATTTTTCCTGTTTTCCTTTCGAACATGGCATACATGACTTATTAAAGATCACATCCCTTCTTATAATAACCCTATAACCTTTTTCCTCATAAGCCCACAACCTATATCCTTTTACATTTTCAGCATAGCCCAAAAACACACTTAAGGAATCTATGTTCAAGTTTCCCTATGTTTTGATGAGCATATGTAGCACAACCAAATGTTTTGAAGTAAGAATAAATCATAGGCTTTTGTATCCACACAGATTCAGGCACATCAAAATTCAAAGCAATTGTAGGACTTCTATTAATCAAATATGCAGCAGTTTTAACAAATTCACCCAAAATAATTTGGGCAAGCCAGAACTTAAAAGCATGCATCAAACTTTATTCAATAAAGTCCTATTTATTCTTTCTACAATGCCATTTTGTTGGGGTGTGTAGGTCACATTTCAATGTCTTAAGATGCCATGCAACTTTTGATTTTCAATTTGGATTTTCCAATCTTTAAATGTGGCAAATGTTTCATCTTTGGTTTTCAAAAGAAATGCCCAAATTTTCCTTGAGAAATCATCAATTACAAATTAGCATGTAAGTATTCTAGACTTTGCTTTAATTTATGAGTACTAGTGTGAAAATGTAATTTAACTTGCTTTCCAATCAAACATTGTTCACATTTAGAAAATTCACCAATATTTGTTTTTCCAAATACACATATATTTTGTAAAGCCTTTAAACCTTTCACACCAATGTGACCAAGTCTACAATGCCACAATTTTGCAAGATTAAATTCATCGTCTAAAACTACTATAGAAAGACCCATTAAAGGTTTTGCGTTTAGAAAGTATAAACCATGTCTCTTTAGGATAGAAGTAATCAAATCACTACCCCTAAAGATTTTTATATATCATTGACCCATTTTTATGCCAAACTCCATGTCATCCAACATTACAAGAGACACAAGATTTCTTTCTAATTCAGGAACAAATCTGACCATTTTTAATAATAAAATTTTGTCATTTTCTAAAAGCAATTTTATGGTTCCAATAGCTTTCACTTTGCAGGTCATGTTGTTTCACATGATAACTTGGCCTCCTTTAATTTGTTCAAAATGTAAAAAATAGTTTTTATTAGGGCAAATATGGAAAGAGCAACCTGAATCAAGAATTCATTCTTGATTCAGGTTCATTTTCTTGATTCAGGTTCCTTTCAACATTTACAAGAAGCAGGCCATTATCAAATTTTTGCTTATCATAGGACAAAACAACATTGTTCCTCGTCTAACTTCTTTCCTTTCAAATCATTTTGCCTTTTGTAACAATCTTTTGCAAAGTAACCGAACTTACCACAATAATAACATTTCTTTCCCTTTGCCTTAGTTTTGTATTTCATTTTGTCATTATTCCTTTTCTTAGGGTCATTTTGAAATTTTGAATGAAAATTAGATTTACCAGCATTTTTGTCTTTTATCAAAAGATTTTCTCTACTTTGATGGTTGATAGAATCTGATTTTAATTTAAGAACCTTATTTCTTAAGGATTTGTTCGTCAAAATTTCGCAAGCGTACGGTTTCGTTGTACAAGTAATAATTGTGATGAAAGAGTTATCGTCTCACGGGGAATAAGGTCTAATTTTAGTGTATTCGATGTAATTAAATTCGTGTTAGTAACCAAAAGTTGATTTTTGTTTGAATAGCTAATTAAGTTCTATAACTAAAAATTGTAAAATTAATGAGAATTTGTTTTAAAATTCAGATGAGTAAAGGTATTGGATTTCCGACGCCACTGATCAACTCTTAGTTCTAATTCTCAACCTATGACATTTATCTCAACTCATGCAATTGTGACGATCGATAATTTCACTTTTATTTATTATTCTTTTCCAAGATATAATAAACTTATGATTACCATGAGATGATCATATTCCTAGTCCGAAATCATATGGCAAACATGCATTGATGTGTAGGATTATCACACATAATCGTACACGCCACAAATATTTTTCCTAACATTCATTATCCATGTGTTCCAATAATAGTGTTCTACCTACCGGGAGTTTTTCAACACTACGAATAAGCAACTTATTGTCCTAATGGTGCGTAAACATTAAAACAATATGGATATGCATATTAAAAGAATCACAACACAAGAATCAAGATAAAAACATAAAGTCTTGAATTAAAAACTAAGAATCAACCAGTTTTGTTATCCATCCAATACAAAGATATTTAGCCTAGCATATTAATGTAGGAAATACATGAAAAATAAAAGAACAACATCACCCGAATCATTAAAGTATGAAAAGAATCTGAAATCCTTCAATTTATGCCTTCAATTCCGAATCTAAGTGATGAAGTCTTGTTCTTCAATGTATATCTCTCCCTTTCTCCTCTTTATCGGCTTGCAAGATGATAGAAAATTAGGTTCCTGTGTTTTAGCCGACTCTTGGTATAAATATGGTGCCAAAAATTCCAAATATGGTGTGTACGCATAGTAACCTCAAATGAGCTTCAGAAGTTTAATTTCCCAACCTTGTGTGCGCAAAGTCTACATGCCCATGCATACTCATAGTTCAACTTTTTAGGGGCCAGTTTGCAATTTGGTCCCTGAACTTCCTGAAGTGAGTGTTTTGATCCTTTTCCAAAATTTCTCATCCTATTAACTTCTCTTCAATTCCAATTGACTCTTGGTGTTCTTAACTCATCGTTCTGCATTCCAACTCAACTTTTGGATTATTGCATTCTAGACTTCAAACTTTGCCCCTAATGCAATTGAGTCATTTTCTCGCTTATTTTCTTTGTTCTCGCATCTTCCATCAATTGTTACCTACACATAATATATACATAAGATTAAGCCATATTTCATCCAATTCATCAACAAATAATCAATTTTAACGGCCTAACTAAGTGTATAAATACAATTATCAGGATTTATTATGATTTCAGTGGTAAGCTTAACTCTTCCATATTTTAAGGCATTCTATAGGTCTCTATGTCTATCACGAATGGAGTTTAACAAGACCACGACCAGCTAATCTTCTGATAATTTCTCATCACAATTGGCAAGGTTTTGGGTCAATTTTGTAAAACTGTCCAAGTTTTCATCAAAGTCATTAGAAGGGTCCATTTTGAAAGAAAAGAATTGTTTTAGCAAAAAAAAATTGTTTGGAACAATTTTTGGCTTATATTAGGCTTTTAATTTGGTTCACAACTCTTCAGCAGTTTTAGTTTCACCTATAAACCTGAGCACATTGTCTGAAAGGTACAAGAAAATAGTACTTCGTGCTATTTCTTCTAACTCAGTTCTTTCTTTTAGCAATAGACATTTCAACATGCCAAGAGTTATCTAAGCCTTTGGCACATTTCATTGCATCAAGATAGCCCTAATTTTCTGGCTCCACATATTAAAGCCCCCTTCCCATCATACATGTTCACTTCAAACTTGGAAGTAGCCATGACAAGATTCATCAAGATAGTTCATAGTACACAAGTTTGATTTCAAGAACACACATGGACATACAATAAGAGTACCGCAGGCAATCTAGTGGATTAGCAATCAACGATCAATGCACTTATACTATTATCTCAAAACAATAAACACTTTACACTAAGTATAAAAGGCAGAATCACGAAGAATAGAGATATCATTTCCTATGCCTCAACTAACTTCTTCAGGAAGACCTTCCAATTGCACTCCTACTAGTGTTGTTATCTCAGATTTCCAAGACTTATTGAGTCTTTGGACGAAGACCAGCCATAGTCGGGTTATTTGTGCAAGGTAAATCAAGGGAAAAATTAGGAGACCCTACTATAAAAATTAATTACAAAATGTAGGAAAGATATCACCAATGAGTTTGATAAAACTCAATTTACACTGGCCAATGTTTACTGCAATTTGAAGCAAGTTTTAAGAATCCGGTTAAACCAAGAAGTCACATAGCTCCAATAGTTCAGGTTGCTCTGATACCACTGAAAGGTCGAGAAATACCCAAACATTAACCAAGATTCAAAAACCACAACACAACAGTAATAAAAGTGCATAAAATGTAAAATCAACACAGAGATTTTTCGTTCATAGCCCCAGAGGTTCAACGACCACTTCTAACGCCTAATTTCCTGTTGAGCATCTATTAAAATGGATAAAGCTCGATTGCACTATAAAACCCCAAAAATAGGCAACAAGTATACAATAATGTTCTAGAAATATTACAAGAACCAAGTCATTAAGACTTATCTTAATAGAACCAACAAGGCAGACCACATTTCCATGAAGGAATAACAAATGGATCACACAGATCTCAAAACACTGACACTGCCATCAATGAATCACACATCTTTAAGAGAAATCACAAATCGATTGCTATTCTACCAATGAACCGGATGAGATCACTAAGATCTCATAAGATCCAAACTGCCTCAAAAGAATCACTCCGATTCAGATGCATATCACGTGGCAAATCATGACACACTTTTTACAAGTTTTATTTTTTGAAAAGACCTCAAGAAATCAATCCCTAATCACTAAAAGAAAAGGGTGTCTTCACAAAGAGGGAAGAGAGTGAGTAGAACCCGAATTCAGAGAGCCAAAATGAATAATGAATCTTCCGGAATGGTAGCCCACTAGTCAAAGACCATATATTTGATCACAGCCACACATTGTAATCCAATGGCTCACTTTCCATTTTAAGTAGCACAAGCCGGGTGATAATTAAATAGCCAATTACCAACAGCCAGGTGGACCTTTCACTTAAAGAAGTTGCTGTTGCAAGAAAAACACGTTTTCTCCAATATAATTTTTGAAGCACATTCTCAACAATTAGTTAATCATCATGTGTAGCATGGTGCAATGCATCGTATAAGTAGTAGGAAATCAATTTTCTGTTTTCCATTGTGCACCAAAGGTTGGACTCATACATACAAGTTCTAAGTGTTGAGTACCAAAATGAATTAATATTTTCGACCATTCCAGGACAGTGAATTTTGACCACCCCAGTCACTGCTTCGTGGGCAAGATACTAATTGAGTTATTTCACTTATAATGGGAGATGTCTCCCAACTTGAGTGCAGGGGAGAGAGCTGAGATGCTGTCCGCAGTTGACTTGCACTCCTACTTCATGACGGTACACCTACCTTAAAACTTATCTTGATAGCACACCATTGCGTCCACATTCAGGTCTTAAGTTTTGGTGGATGAGTAGACATGGAAGATGGTTGAATACTTGTAAACACAAACCTTTTCTATTTCGTTTAATGTAGCTTTTTCACTTTCTGTTGTTGTATTCATGTTTTTCATGTTAGTGGTAATCTTTCATAAGTGTACTTAATTACCATTGAAGGTATATGTATATTATTATCTCTGTCATGCATAGAAAAGATACAGGGATGCTTACTTTTGGGGTCTAGAAATTCTATTTGATCTTCCCTTATTATGGTTTCTGATGCATGATGGAAATACCATATAAGCCTTATTGGTCCAATGCTAAAAATTTGTAATATTCCTTTCATTTGCAATGTATAGAGCATGTTAATACACAAGTTCTTGTACGTATAGCCGATTGAAATTACATCTGTCTTTACTTCTGCACTCTCAGGTTTCAATACTATTTGGTAAAATTGCATTTTCTTTTTTAGTGCAGTTTTAAGTAATTTGGTCGTGGATAGCGAAGTCATCTACAATGTTGATTATACGATGAACATAACTTTTAGATTGTGATAAATTTATTCTGTTTTGTTTGCTTTTCCAATTTTCTTATGGTATTAGCTTCTATTTGCAGACAAGCTATTTGGGAGAAGATAAATACCTTTCATTTCAGATTCTTCATAACGCTGGAGACCTGGTAGTTTTCGTCTTGTACTTTACTTGTTTCCCTGTAAATCTTTTTTTTTTCCATTTTTCTTTCCAATAATAATTCCATGGTTTACTCTGCATTGAATTTCTTTTTTACTGATTGCTATCTTTTCTCCATCTATTTTACAAAGGCTAAGTTGCTGCGATTTCAAGTAAGCATTGTAGCAGAAGAAGTTAGGGCTAATGATAAATCTTCGTATGCTTCATTCTTGTACAGTAAAATTCCTACATCTTCATTGCCTCAGACTATTAGGTTAATCTTATTTTTTTTCTTTTTTCTTTTGCTTATTTTTTTAATTGATCATCTCTTTTTATGTATAAAATGGTCACATTAATCATACTCTCTCTTCACGTCACGAAAATTCATATTGGAATTCCCAACATACTTTGACATGAATTTCGGGTCAAAAAACTTACTTGAAATAATGAATTCTAAGATTCTTTGTGATTGAATCACCTTACATTCCAAAGCTCCAAAATATGCATTTTCTTGTTCTTCAATGGTCTCAATCCTGATCACAATGGAATGTGATTATTATCCACAACCTAAGTGCCATTTTTTGTAAGATTTCATGCCAAAAATATGGTTCTAGAAACTTTCCAATTTTGATGTCAATTTCCATACTAATTTTCACCTCTTTTTAGTGCCATCTTCTTGTCTACATTTTTAGAGTTCACGGTACTATAAATCTGTTAGGGATATATAGTAGCTGTATTAGAGGAACATCACATCTCGCTATATCTCATATTCATTTTTAAACATTAATTCAAGTATTTTCGATCCCTCGAATATTTTATGGAACATTTTTGAACCCACATTGTACTATTGTATTCAGAATTGCGTTCTATACCCTAAATGGTTCAAAACAATTGTTCGGCCTGTGAATACAAATATGAATGTCGATCAAAATAGTTTTTCTTTCCTACTTGAATCTTTCAATTGTAAATCAGCTGCTTTTCTAGACATGCCCAATCAAACCGAATCAATCATAGTCATTGGTAATATGCTAAAGTAGTAATACTGAAATAAAATCTCAAGAAACAGTCAAAAATCATAAGAGAATATATGAGATTATATATAAACCTCAGGGTCTCACATAATGAGGAAGCAGGGATCCATTCACTCATTTACCCAATATTGGTCTTAAAAGCACAAATGGTGTGAAACACGTGCTATGATATTTTCTCTCCCTTTTAGGGCTTATTTCATATTCTTTGTAAACAGATAACACCGGACAGATCCTAATTTAGGTATTTTTCGATACCTAACTGGAGTTCTCCTTATGTTCATTACTCCAAACAATCCCAAAGCAAGAGCTCAATTTGGCTACAAACAGGTTTAATAAATAGCAAAATCCATTTCAATTATTTGTTGTAATCTCATCTTGATATCTTATCAAGGTGACTAGATCATGTACAAAACATGATCACTATGTCTCATCTCAGCATAACTCAAAGCTTGTGAACCAATTGCTCATGTGAGTAAGCCAATCTCAACCCGTTCGACATACTTTATATATGCATACAAATCATTTATCTCTTAATCCCAACATTAAATTACACATGAGCTCAAATTGTTCAATAATGGGTACGCAAAACTCAATCAAAAGTTTACTGATACACTAATTATCATATTCTAAAAAATTCTAGAGATTCAATATTACCAACAAATATATCTCTAGACATCTTCCAAGTATGATGATTACATATCATCATTCATGTCCTTTCTCTCAAAGATCGATGACAAGCATTTCAAAATGGTCTTTATGCACTCATTTTCATGCTTAGCCAATCCAATGTAATCAACATTAAAATTAGAATTACAACCTATCATCAGACCTGTACGTAAATACAATAATTTTCGTTCATATGACGAAAGTTTTTGTACGAGATTTAGCCCTGTTAAAAACTCAAGTACGATTGTCAAGATGGTTGTTTAGGCCATGAGTGTAACTATAAAGTTACCACAATACTAAAAAGGCCTTTAACATGAAATCTACAAGACTATTCATGTTGATCTCTTCAATCATTTCTTAATTGAGAATTAAATATACAGTCTCTAGGTCTATTTGGAGTAACTCTAAATTTAAACATACTATCATGGTTAGCATCGACATACAGAAGCGATTTCCATTGTCATAGAAAAAAATTATCTAACTCAATATACTCATATTGAGTATAACCTTTTTTTTTTTTTTTTTAAATTTACTTTATCTATCAGAAAGTCATTAGTCTTCCACATAGTTTTGAAGAACATGAATGTTCTCAAAAAACATAATGTCCAAATAGAATTTCTACTATCACAACCCATTTTTATTTAGTCAAAATTCAAAGATTGACTCGTTAAAGTCAAAGTCAAATAGGGACTAAAATAAAATAAATTATTTATTGGAGTTTAATTTATATTGAAAAATACTTGGAAGGTTTAAGGTGGATAAAATTTAAAGTTTGGGATTTACTTTTATATTAATAGAAGTTGGAAGGACTAAATGTTACTATAAATGGAATATGGAGGACTTTCTTTGCAATTTAGGAATAGTGGCCAGTTTTTATACAAATAAACCATTTTCTCATTTCAACACACAAAGAAGAACAAGAAACGGCCAGAAGCTGCGAGAAAAAGGAAAGAAAAGAAGGAAGAAAAGGAGAAAAAGAAGAAGAAAAGGAAGAAAGGAGAAGAAGAAGGAAAGAGGTAGTTAAATGTTGATTTTCATTTTCTCTTCCCTTTATTCTCTTCGAGAGGTAGAGAAATTTTACGTTAAATTTCTAGGGTTTAACTTGTGTTAAATTTTCAGCATTTTTAGATGAATACTACTTGAAGCTCAAGTTATTGATTCTTTAATTTCCATCTACACTAAGATAAGGAGATATCAATTTTTTTTAGCAAACCCTAGTTTTTAAATTTGATGATTGAGTAAGGATTATTTGTGGAAATGATTATATATATATATATATATATATATATATATATATATATATATATAATTTGGTTGTAGTGTGATTTCTAGTTTTTCACCAGAATGAAAGGGATAAATATTGTTATGATTGGAATGATGGTAAATTTGGGTAAAGCACCCACGTGTGAAGGTATTAGAAAAACAAACTAGCTCCAATTGATTAAAGGAAAGTTAGGAAGATGTCGCAAGTCTTGGAAAATTTAGTTTAATTATTATATCATTAGAGATAAAAGGCTTCTTGATTTTAATAGTGGTTAAATTAGTTATTTTGTAATGTATTTCAAGTGCTGACGAAGAAATTGGAAAAACTTACCTATCGGCCTAGTCTGTAGCTCATATTGTGTGAGTGGATATAAACTTATTTTTCAGAAATTAGTATTTATAAAATTTATATTAAATCAGAAAATTTATTAATTCATACAGTTGATTTGACAGCACGATTTTCAGAATAAAGTGGATTGATAAATACTTGTTTTTAAAGTTAAATCATTTCATTGGCATATTATTTCAATATTAAATAGTTCAACATATTTAAAGTTATTTTCTAGAAACCACCAGAAAGTACCCAGGTGATTTTACCCACTATGCACTGGTGTGAATGTGTTTTCATAGTGTATGACTAGTTATGGTGATTTTATCTACTTTGTACTATTGTGAATGTGTTTCCATTATGTATGACCAGATAGCTCTGCGAATGTATGACCAAAATTTTAGAATTGGATAACTTTTCTATGTCTATCGGTGCTAGTCGATACATGTGTATAGTCATTTCGAGTACCTTTTCTAGTATGACTTTTCAGTATTATATAGCTTTTCAGAATACAGAATTTAGCTTATTCAGTTTAAAGAATAAAGATTTTAGCTTAAAATACCGTGTAATGATATTTTCATTATAAACCAGTTTTTAGGAAGTTAGCATAAATGGAAAAAGTATAGTTCATCTTTCTTTTTCTTATTAGACAGCAGTTGTGTTGAGCCGTATTGGAGCCTGTTGAATTACCAAATTGAGCCACTCAGTTGCTATTTGTATGTTTCTTTTTGTCATTT
Source organism: Olea europaea var. sylvestris (assembly GCF_002742605.1). NCBI lineage: Eukaryota > Viridiplantae > Streptophyta > Magnoliopsida > Lamiales > Oleaceae > Olea > Olea europaea. The sequence continues at coordinate 21,596 of NW_019266999.1, forward strand.
TATACAGTACATAATTTTTGGGGTAGATGCATCTTTTGTCAATTTATATCATGGACTCACTACATAATTTTTGTATAAGTAATGCATTTGGAGTCCTCTAGTTTGTAAAGAAGTGTAAATTCAATTCCAACGCACTTTTATTTTGAATAGTTGTGTTTGGAAGGGCTGATATACCATGTTTTAAATTAAATATATTGGTTTGAAAAAGTTGATAAAATTTCAGGTGATTTTGGTCCACATTTTAGAGCAAACTCTGTCAAATTTTTATAAAATTATGTCACGGTCCAAGCAAATCATAGTTGCCTTAGTGGTGGGTCCGACATTTAGCTAGTATCCCTCATCGACGCACGTCCATTAGGGTAATTCGGGACGGGTCGTATCATCTATCATATCCTAGATTAGGTTGAAATTCTATATTCCATATATATATATATACTTCCATCACATTTCTCAAAATTCTCCACTAGTTTTCTGAACCAAAAATCATTGACATTAAATAGTTCTTAGCTTCCACTTGAAAGCAAGAATCATTGATATTAAATAGCTCTTAGCTTCCTCTCGAAACTAAGAGTTATTGAAATTAGATAGTTCTTAGATGGCTCCCACTCGGATAGATAGGTCCAAATTAGAAATAGATTACTCCCACTTGAATCAGAAGTTTAAATCAACTCTTATATATTCAAAACTGATTCATCAATACATATAGTATCAATTTCAATGATGATCTCCAACTTTTCTCCTTTACCTAAAAAAATATCAAATGTCACATCTAGTAACTCGATATTCATCAAGAATTAAACACATCTCATTCTTAATAGACTCATTTTTTTTTGTTAAATGAGGACAGTACCTCAGAGATTTTATTAATTTGCCCTCACTTGTAGTGGAGGAATACCGTGGTTACATGTAAAAAAATAAAAGCAGTAAATTAGGAAGACTACTTCCCTTACATTAATTGAAAATGCTAAAGAAAATCTGTTAAGCAGTAAAAGAGGGAGCACTACTTCCCTTACAATAAGATTTGTTGCAATTAAAGACAAAAAGCAAAAACAACTAAAACTAAAAATTAAAATAGAATTACAATCCATATTCTGAAGTTGGGCAGTCAATGTCTATCAATTTGCACGAGTGCTCGAATATGATGAGGTAGGTCAATTGATTCATACGTTTCACATTGTCGGTGATCACAACCTACTGCAGCAAGAGCGTCTGCAACCTGATTTCCCTCTATGTAGATATGGGTAACTTTGTCTCTATCGAAGGAGATGATGTCTGCAATCTTTTTGAGTATGCCTTGAGTAGCCCATGGTCTTCCACCTTTGGTGATGCAATGAATGGCTGCACTGGAATCTGCCTCAACTAAAATGTATCCAAGACCTCCAGCCAGTTGTATCCCATCAAGTGTAGCCTTAAGCTCTACTTCTAATATCTTGCACTGTCCATATGATGTTGAGAATGCCTTTATACATTTTCCTGTGTGGTCCCTGATGATGCCTCCCCCACTTGTAAAGTCATCCTTGACACATCCATCAGTATTGATCTTTACATATTCGACTAATGGAGTGTGCCACCAAACTATAATGGGGGAGGAGATGAAGGGAGGGTCATAGTAATTTCAAAGAGAGAAGCAAGTTGCATGTCATTACGCCAGTGTAGTGGTCGAAATAATCCTCCACTGTGAAGGAATGAGACCATACGATATACATTCCAAATGATTCATCTTGATCTCATGCGGATATCTCTGTACTTTGCATAATTTCTCTCGATCAATAGAAACCAGAAAATTAATAGAGGGATAATAATGCAAATGTGTCCATTCCAAGTAAGCTGTCTAGAGTAACGTCATCGTAGAAATCTTTGCCTGACACTCTCACCTGCAATCATAGTAATCTGAAATAAGCACCCAAAGTACTGCTAGACCTAATCTGATATACTATTACTAATAAAAATAAAGATAATTGTCTTGATCCCAGAACAACACTGACACTATGAAGCCAGTTGACTACCAACCCTCCTTTGAATAACAGTACCCACTGGAATCAAATCCTGCCATTGTGAGTCTATGATAACCCATATTTGGTTATCTACATGTCCTAAACTTATATATTCTGAAGGAACCAACATTGAAAAAACTCCATTAACTGATATGTTGTAGTTTGCCAATGCTCTTTTCAAAAGAAAATTCGTAAGCTGGACTGCATATCTCAAATCTTATCATATTCAGCAATATTCAATTCTTTCTATCAAATACACCGTACAATTATTGGTTATTAAGGAATAGTCTATCAAATAAGAATCTCTTTCATTACATAGATCATTGATATCTCATGATAGAGATTTACGCTATCAGATAATTCTTAAGGTCTTCACTTCCACAATCTGATTTTCTACTTGACTTTAGAAAAGTTTAAACCAATACAATATTTTCAACTTAAGAAAATCATGATCATATCTGAAATGCATGAATCCATCTATAAATGTAATGAAAAGTGATGTTCCATTTCTATCACGCTTTATCATAGCTCACAAAGAAATTTGGATGTATTTATTCTATGGAAGTTTAGTTCTTACAGTTTTGAATGATTTTCTGAACTCAAAATCTCAATCCATTGCACAAATATCCAGAACCATAATAAACATCACCACTATGAGCACGAACAGATCTACCACGTGTAAGTTCAAGTAAGAGATCACTCTTTGAAGAACAATAACTGAGATCAAATTTAGTCGAGTTTTTGATACTATCTTAATATCGAATAGGAGGCCAGTTTCTCCACTTTACAACACTAAGTTGCAGTACCAGTCATACAAATATTCACTCCATCTTTATTATTTGTATATATCTATTTTATCAAGTCAAATACTTGACAATAGAATAAAGAACATTTTTAATCTCATGTAAAGTGATTTCTAGCTCTTGAATCCACTATCCACACAAGATAAGATCCAATATGTATAGTGTTAACATGTAAACAACACTAAGAGAAATATATTCAAGTGCAATATCTTGTAGTTTAACTACTTTCGAATTAAGAGATTCAAATCGTGTAGTTGAAGAACTTGAACCTTTATAACATTGATCATCTACAAAACACACTTTCATTCACTTACTATATAATATGTTCTTCTTGGTCCCTTTTTTAGTCTCATCATCTATCCCGCATTTGTTTTAGCTCATTTACTGCTTAAGATTCAAAGTCTTATACAAGTTAGAACATTGCTACACAAGCATATCCTTGAGATTTAGCAACATCAAGTCGCATGTCTTTTAACTCAAGCAGCAGGAAGTATCAATATAGAAAATTGACACTTCAATTTGTAAATCACAATAACCTTTAAAGTTCTCATATATTGAGAAGATACTAGTTTGAACTTATTACTCATCTAAAAAAAATGTGACCAACGAAAGTGTTAACACTATGTCAACCATCAACTAAGTCAAATTTAAGAAAAAGACCATTTATAACAAAACATAACAATTTAAATGTTCAAGCACTAGAATCTATATTTTTTCGTACTCAACAAAGTTCTGATCTTTATTCGAGGAAATCCCCTAATGGTCACTGAACTTTTCAGAAAATCCCCTAAGAGGTCATCGAATACGTTCCTAAATGGTCATTGAACTTTTCCAAAATCCCCCCCAAGAGATCACCGAACTTCAAAACGTCCCTAAATAGTCACTGAACTTTGCAAAAAGTCTCTAGGAAGTCACTAAACTAGCTATGTATGGGGTCCCAATTCGCAACATTGAGTGTCCTCTCTAGAGGACTTCGGCAAAGTTCAATGATCATTTAGGAATGTTTTGAAGTTTGGTAACCTCTTGGGTGACTTCAGCAAAGTTCAGTGACCTCCTTGGAGATTTTCTGCAAAGTTCAGTGACCATTGGGGAGATTTTCTCGATCTTTATTCTCTAGAGTAGTATGACCTATATAAGGTCTTTTATTGCTTGGTTGATACTATCTAATGTAACATGTCCTTCTAGTATCCTCAAAATCTTATCACGCCAAATGTTAAGGTCAACCATTATAGATTTTGATGCCATGATCTATCAAATTTTTAGATACATTTTATTCTCAATCAATGTCCATTTATGCACACAATTAATTTTTCCTTAACTCAAATTAACATCTCTGATGATTCAACGTTATGCACAGGGTCGAAAGTTTACTATGTTCCTAATCATCATCGGTAATCCTATTGTTTCACTAACATAAACTTAATTTCATAATGTAAAATTTCATGGGTTCTAAATGAAAATTACATTAATTCTTCCAACTTGAGAACTTCCACTCAATTTGTGAATCAAATAGTTCTAGGTGAGATTTTCTCTAAATCTTCCAATCACCGAATTATCATCAACTAACAATCAATAGGTTTAAGTAAGAATTTTACTAATTCTACTGACCTTAGCATTTATAACAATACATAAATTAATGGATATCATGTATTCAATTAGATAATTTCATAATATACAATAAAAGCATAAATAAGCACATTTATTCAATCATAACATGCATCATGATATAACAAATTAATTATTCTAGAAGATAACTTCAATTATAATTGAAAAATAAAACTAACATCGTTTAAGTCCAAAATTTCAGTTCTTTATATGGTTGGAAAGCTTATGAGAAGGCCTTTCTAACCATACTAATCTTACTAGACGAAGATGAATAAATAGATGGCAGTAAATTATCAAACGATTCCACTAAGTACCACATAAGGTTTCAAAACTTCGCATATAAGATTCATAACCCAAATTGTATCATGTAATGGTATATTTAAGCATGAATTACATCAAGAAATTCAACCTTAAGGCTCTGATACCAATGTAGGAATTCGCAGCATACTTTGACATGACTTTTAGGTCAAGAAACTTACTTGAAATGAAGAATTCCAAGATCTTTTGGGGTTGAATCACCTTACAGTTTAAAGCTCCAAAATCTGCATTTTCTTTTTCTCCAATGGTCACAATCTCAATCACAATGAAAGGGTATTATTATCCATAGCCTAAGTACCATTTTCATGATATTTCATGCCAAAAATATGGTTATAGAGACTTTCCAATTTTGGTGTCAATTTCCATATAAATTTTCACCTCTCTTTCATGCCATCTTTTTTGTCCACATTTTTCATATCATCATTAATGAAAGTTATATGAGAGTAAAAAGAAGGTTTTGTACTGTAGAATCTTCAATGAAAATTGAGAATTTACCATTCTTATTATGGAATTTTAAGACACAGAACTGTAACATACACTCCTCAGCAAAATGGTGTTGCTGAGAGAATGAATAGATACTTATTGAAAAAAGTGATATGTATGTTCTATAGTTCTGGTCTTCCTAAGTTCTTTTAGGGAGAGGCCCTAAAAACAGCGACTTATCTAATAAATAGAAGTCCATCAAGCGCCATTGATTTTCAAGTTCCTAAAAAGATATGGTCAGGAAAAACTCCTGATTATAGTAAACTAAAAGTTTTTGGCTGTACTGCCTATTCACATCAGAGTGAAGGGAAATTAGAACCCAGGTCCTTAAAGTGTATTTTTCTGGGTTATGGATAGGAAACAAAAGGGTACAAACTGTGGGTTAGAGACCAAAATGGCTTTAAGGTCATTATTAGTAGAAATGTAATCTTCAATGAAAATGACATGCCTTGTGTGAAATCAACTGATGTTAAAACTTCAGAGCCCGCACTATTGAAAGAAACCATCTTGGAAAACAAAACTGATGAATCTGGAAATTTAGATGGTCTAATTGAGGTGGAGACCTCTCAGTCTGAGGAAAACCCTGATCAAAATGAAACTGAAATTGAGGTGAAGTCTTTAGATCCTACACTTGCTGATTATCAGTTAACTAGGGAGAAAGAAAGGAGAAATATAAGACCTCTAATCAGATTTAATAATGAAGAATTTGTCACCTTTTTCTGTGGTCTTCAACTTGGAATATTCGGATGATGGAAGGGGTTTGGCGAAGGGTTGATAATTCACCTCAAAATGAGTTATCTCCACATCACTCTTTCATGGCTGACATAGGGACATTTAGATCAGTGACAGTGGTGGTGGAACTAGGATTTTTGGCTTTTGGGGACCCAAAAATTGTTGACAGTGCTACATTGTCGGTGGTTGATAGCGATAATAGGCAGAGAACAACATTTGAAGTAAAAATTAAAGCTATAGAATTTAAAATGAATAGAACATTTATATCCAAAAAATTAGGTTATGTATCGAATATATATCTTCCCAACTTTGCCCCTATTTGAGCCCCATTCTTTGGAAAAAAATACATTCTTAAAAAGTGTTTTGACATCATTTTAATCCGCATTTTTCAGTAATATGAAATTACACGTAAATCCAAAATTTGTCTTTATTTTTTAACCACATATTTCTCATCAGTACACTATTCAAAAATTCATTCTTATGAAAATAATGGGGCTCAAACAAGGGATTTATCTGTCCAAAAATTAGCTCGTACATCTTAGGCACGGAAGTGTTAACGAAATTATGTAAAGAGGATGAATTATGCAAAGGAAACTTAAGAATGGGGATTGAAAAGTTTGATTTTAAAGGTTGGGATGAATTTTTCAAGAGATCCTAAAGGTTAGGTTGGGTGCAATTAAAGGTATAATATTGTGGTCGAGAAGATTCAAAACCTTGACTCTCGTATAAAAAAATAGAAATTTTACTGTTAGGCTACAAAAATTTGTATTATTGTAAGCTAAAGTCTTCCTTATTAGTTTTCTAGTCAAATATAAATAGAAAAAATAAAAAATAAAAATGCAAAAACTTTGGGTTGGATGAGTATTGTGGGAACGAGAGATCCTCACTTCACTCCTCCATGGCTGATTTTGTGCGGTCATCTTTGGTTAAGACTTGTAATCTGTCATAGTTTCAACTTATATTTGATTTGCAGATAATATAACTGTAAAGTATGAAGATTGTATGAATGTAGCTAATATATTTTAAACCCCCATTCAATATATCTTGGCAATTTGTTTGACCAAAATATCACTGGTTGAATTTATTTCGACATCAACTAACATGACCTTATTATCTAATGTTGCATAAATATGTGTGTAACAAATTATGGCTGAATAAAAAAAATTAAAAAAGCAGGAAAACAGTAGAGAAATAGAGTAGGTGGAAAGAACAGATTCTATTCTTCAATCTATGCTTATTTCTTGATGAGAACCATAACCACAAAAAATGAAAACTGAAGTGCTGCAAGAATGAATTGGTAGCTTACAAGTGCAATTTATAGTGAGAAATTCTCCTAAAAATTCTCAACTAATCAAATTGAAAAACCAAGGTATTCTTAAACTTATTCACCACCCAAGAGATCAACTCCACTAACTAACTCCTAACTTATTAAAAATACAATTGACTCATTCAACATTATATATGGTTGCATTAAGTTGCATTAATTGGTAACACTCTCCCTTAGTGCAAACTTAAATACTTCGAATTTAGCTTTGGTAAGTATTTTAGTAAAGATGTCATCCACTTGGTCTTCAGTTTGTGTCTTCTATAGCTCAATATCTTAAGTTAAAACCTTCTCTCGAACACAATAATAATGTGATTCAATGTGTTTTGTAGGGGCATGAAACACTGGATTTCCAACAAGCTTAATTGCACTTTCATTGCACATTTAATGGGAACTGGATAGTACAAAGTAAAAGACATTTCTTGAATAAGCCTCTTAAGCCATATACATTCCTGAGTGGCCATAGTAGTTGCTAAATATTCAGCTTCACAACTAGAAAGAGCAACTGAGGTTTGCTTTTTACTGCAACATGAAATTGTAGTTGAACTTGTATTGAAATAGTAACCAATTGTGGAGCGCCTATCATTAACATTACCAGCCCAATCTGCATCAACAAAACCAGTCAAAAGGAATGGTATATGCTGCTTATACCATAACCCATAATTTAGAGTGCCTTTCACGTAGCGAAGAATCCTCTTTGCTGCAATTAAATGACCCCCACATCATTTGTCTATAAATCGAGAAATGACACCTATAGAATATGCAAGTCGGGCCTTATGATAGTTAAATAGAATAAACTACTAACAAGTTGTCGAAAGGGTGTTGCATCTTCCTCTAATTTTCCTTCATCATTAGCTAACTTCAAACAAGGTTACATAGGAGTGGTCATTGCCTTTGACTCCTCCATACGAAAATGGCTTAATAAACTTGCTGCATATGCCTTTTGAGAGGCAAAATATCCATCTGAGTTTTTAACCCCAAGGCCAAGAAAATAGCTAGCTTCACCTAAACTCTTCATTTCAAAATAAGTAGACAAGGGATCTTGAAGAGGGGTTATTTCAACATTTTATCTCCAGTATTGATCATATCGTCAACATAAAGAAAAAGTATGATCCACATTGCAAATGTTTTTCTAATAAATAAGCTTGGGTCTGCATTAGAAGACCTAAACCTACAAAAATCAAGATATTGAGCAATCTTATTAGACCAATCCCATGGAGCTTGCTTGAGGCCATACAAAGCCTTCTTGAGCCGACATACATGATTAGGAAATTCCTTAGAAATAAATCCTTGTGGCTACTCCATAAAGATATCATGGTCTAACTCTCCATAGAGGAATGCATTCTTCAGTCTAGTTGCCATCATTTCCAGCATTTGAAAGCAGCCAATGAGATAATTATTCTAATAGTCACCATTTTAGCAATAGGGCTAAAAGTTTCCTCGTAGTCTCAACCATATTGCTGGGAAAAACCATGAGCAACAAGTCGGGGTTTACACTTGTCGATAGTACACATCAACCTTTTTCTTCAACTTGTAAATCCATTACAAGCAACCAAACCAGTGTTCTTTGGCTTTGGAACAAGCTTCTAGGTGTTGTTCTTGTGTAAAGCTGATATTTACTCCTGCATTACCTCTTCCCATTCAAAAATCCATTTTGCTTCATTATAGGATTTAGGCTCATTCGCACTTGAATATCCCATGAAAACAAAAGACAAAATAGAAAAATAATTTAACTGAATTTCATAATCAACTAGATGATCAAGTTGCTTTCTTTGTCGAGAAAACCTTCGAATTGCAGTCTCAACGGTTTCGTCTTACAGAATATTTTCTCTAGATGGAATAGTATTGCTCCCCCTTTTACTTGTTGCAACATAAGTAAAGAAAGGCTCAAGGTCAACTGTGCTACTGTCCTTGTTATCAACTTGATGCGATGACACTTCAATCAAAAACTACATTACGGAAAACAATAACATTCTCTGTTTCTGGATCCATACATCTCCATCCTTTCCTATAAGTATCATAACCAATAAAATACAACGCCTTGCCCTTGGATCAAGTTTAGTTCAATTATTTTTCAGTATATGGTCATAACAAATTGAACTAAAAAACTCAAAAATAACTCGGCGTGTTCTAATGCTTTCAAAGGAGATGATTCTATCCCTGGCCAATAAGGTAAGCAATTTATCACATGACAGGCAGGTTGAATAGTTACTGCCCACAACTCTCTTGCAAGGTTCTTTCCAAGCAACCATGACAAGCATATAGCCATTAGAAGTACCAACTTGCACTCAGCAACCCCATTTTGTTGTGGAGTTTCTGGACAAGTTATCTGACATCGAATTCCATGCTCCCTGTAGTATTCAAAAAATTCATTGGACACGTATTCCCCTCCATTATCGGTGCGTAAGCACTTTATTAGCAGCCCAAATTCTTTCTCCACCTATTCTTTGAATTCAATAAATTTGGAGAGAGCTTCACTTTTGAAATATACCAAAGTGAAACGAGAAGAGTCATCCACAATGACCATCACATAACGAAAACCAGCAAAACTAGGTACTTTTGTTGGTCCCATAAGATTTGAATGAACCAGCTGTAGTGCAGTAGAGGCTTTATTCTTTGAATTTTGGAAAGAAAGCCAATGTGATTTTCCATATTGGCAACTAGCACATACCACATCAGGATGAAAATCTTTAAATAGAGGAACTCCATCTAAAAGTTTCTTTGTGGATATTTTCTACAGTAACTAATAACCAACATAGCTTAACCGAGCATGCCAAATTGTCGCAGTTGCATTTTGAAAGAATCTGTACATTATTTGGACCAAAAAGAACATACCTCGCAGAATCAACTAATTGAGAGATTGAGGCGAGATTCTTCTTAAAACCTGGAACATGATATACATTTTTGAGAGAAATACCATCAACATTTGAAATATTAGTTCTAAAACTGAGATGCCCTTCTTTAACTACAAGATGTAGTGAAATATCGACATTACGATGATTCTTTTTTTCACAATGTGGATGAACATCAAAAAGTAACGAAGCATTTTCTAGTTGCATGATGAGAGCAGCCAGAATCAATTATCCAATCCTTGTTGTAGTCTATGGAAACATTAGCATCAACATCTATATCAGTCTAGTGCACTTCAGAAATCATGTTAGCTGGTTGATCAATAGCTTCAATGGATAAGCATTGTTCCCATTTGTGCTATTTAGATTTACTAGGTTCATGTACAACATTCACTCATGATTTTGTCAATAAACACTACAATTTTCTTTAAATGGCCTGATTTTCCACATTGACTACACACCACATTCACCAGACAATCAAGCTTTATGTGTCCCAGCTTTCCACATCTATAACAAGTTTTTGGATTTCCATTGGATTGTCCCCTAGTTTTGGACTACTTGCCATCATCGAAATACTGCTTAGACGAAAAGTTCTTTTTTCCTTGGTCCTTGGTGTAAAGAATATCATCAACTTCAGGAGAGATTTGTTGCTATTGTTGGACATTTGTTTCAGCAATGCTTCTTAATTTGAGAGCAGGTTCTCCAACTCAATGATAGTAGGTTGATTTGGCCACCCTTCTATTGAAGAGATAAAGGGCATAAATTCTTCTCGCAATCCACGAAATAGATAATGGCACAAACGAGCATCACTCACAAGTTTCTCCGTATCTAATTCTTATATATAAGAACACAAGGTTTTAAGTTTCAAAAAATATTTTGAAACTGAAAGGTTACCTCAAATCATCTCGGCAAGTTCATTCTTGTTTTTTTGAATGAACAGCCTATTAAGTGTCTCCCACACTTTCTTTAACGACTACTTATCACGAACATGCTCGATGTACTCTTTATTGATCGATGTTCACAATGAAAATAAGGCTTTGCCACACTTAATCTTCCATTTCCTCCTCAAGTCAATATTTTGTAGCATATCTTCTGGAATTACATCATCACCATAAATAAGTTCCCACAAATCCTGCCCTTGTAGATAAGCTTCGATGCATAGCTTCCAGTAACTATAATTGTTACCAACAAATTTGTCTACAGAGGCACTGCTTCAACCATTCATCTTCTCTGAGTAATAAAATCAAACACTTGATAGGCAACCAAACTCTGATACCATGTAACAAATTATGGCAAAATAAAAACAAATTAAAGAAACAGGAGAAATAGCAAAGAGACAATGGAGATGGAAAGAACAGATTCTATTCTTCAATCTGTGTTTTATTTCCTGATGAGAACTAAAACCCGAAACAATGAAAATTGAAGTGCTGCAGTAATGAATTGGCAACTAACAAGTGCAATATATAGTGAGAATTCTCCTTAAGTTTCTCAACTAATCAAACTGAAAAACCAACGTGTTCCTAAACTTATTCACCAAACAAGAGACCAATTCCACTATAAGACTTCTAACTTATTAAAAAAATAATTGACTCATTCAACATTACATATGTTGTAATAAGTTGCACTAATTTGTAACAAATGTGGAGTTTGAAACGGAGAAATTATTTGCAAAGAAGAGAAAATAAATTTCTACAAAAATTCATGAGACTGATAGTTAAGAAATTTTTGCAGTGAGCAGCTGTCTTTCAATTTTCTTCTTTTCTTTCTTAAGAAAGAATAATTTGCCCCTCCCAAGTCAAATGTTCTAGTTTTACTATTTGTGAGAGTCAAAACATGCTTAGGGCACACCATGTAGTTTATATGGGTACACATCATCTATGAAATGTGTAGGAAGTATTATTGGGACTGTCTTTCCATTTGATAAATGTTGTAGATTGACCCAAGTTCTAGTAGGTATTGAAGTTTTGGTTAAAGTAATCTTGAAGAGATCAAAATTATTGACCAAACAAAAAAAAGTCCTCCCATTTTTTCTAGCTGGCCGCTTGAGCGGGACCTGCATATTTTTTCCTAAGACATGTCGCTCTCTTAGTGCTCAAGCGATAGGGTTATTGGGCCCAGGACAGGCCCATTTCACTTTTTGAAGCATTTTTTGATTGCTAATCATCTACAACTTAACTTCTGGGGTTTATATACATAAATCATAGTTTGTATTGCTCCCATAATATTCAATTGAGAATATTGATATCTTGATATTGTAAATACAATCACTATTGATTATAGTGAATTTCTACTCCACTATCTTAGGTTTTTTCTCATATTGGTTTTCCACATAAATTTTATTGTTCTTATTTTGTTCTTGTTTATTTCATTATTTTCATTATCTAATGATCAATTCATTACAATAATCATGAGGTTACTTTGCTAATAGTAACTTGGGAAATGAAAAGGCAGCAAAAGAAGTGGACAAAATATTGGACATCCAAAAAGGAAACGTGACTTAAGTCTGTGGGATATCAATAGCTTCCGTCTTATTCTATCCCATTCTATCAAATTATTTGTTGGATATTCTGGCCTAATGGCTTATGGAATTTCTACTAAAATTTTTAATATTTTTGCATTATTTAAGGATTTCACTAACTAGGTTGAGGACGGGAAATGTTGTATTCAACTGTAGATACTATAACAATTTTGAAAATAATAGCAAATAATAGTGTTACCGTAATTTATATTTGGGCAGAGTAACAACGTTTGGATGGTTTTGAACGGTCGAGGCAAGAGTTCGACTCTTTCTTCTTAAAACGATAATACCCCGCACTGGTACTAACGGTATTGCAGCACTCGTTTCCCAAAATACAACGACTTCGTCTTGTAATAGTAGTACTCCAAATTATAAGACCCGACGAACCCGTAAAGTTTAGATTTCTCCACACACACTGGATGAGTGAAATGCACGAAAAGTAATTTTTGAAGACTGAATTATAAAAACAGAAATTATGCAGGGACAAAGGGATAATTTCGGGAGAGTAGAAAATCTATTCTGATTTTTGGAATGAATAAAAATCGGGGTATGGGAGTCTATTTATAGATGTTGAAGGGTTGTGTCTCAACAGACACAAACTGTTTGGACAGTCAACCGCCACAACCTGCTAAATTCTAGAAGCATCGTACCACGTGTCACACATAGAAAATTCGGGGTAAAAAAAATATATATCAGCTTGGCCCACGACCCGTGACCGTGTCGAGCCGGCTGGTTGGATGGACGGAGGTGGCGGCGCGCGCGTGTGAACTTTGGCTTAACCTACTAGCATGTAGGTTTTCTCCCCCTCAAAGACTGTTTGTACCCCTTGGGGCCCAAACCCAAGTCTTAAATTTGAGCTATATAAGGTGGTTTATATTCTTCTAGTTTTTCTATGTGGGATTGATATTTTCCAATTTCCCACCTATTTTATTTCAACATCAAGTGGGCATCTTTTGGCCTTAATTTCTCATTCACCCTAAATTGGTTTTGAGAAAATAAATATACCATATTAATCTACTCATGAAGTAGAATACATTCGGCCAAAAAAATCTTATTTCCGATTAACGGGACCCACTAAATTAGTTGGTCAAAAATTGGTCAAACCAACTAATTAAAACTAATTTTTCCAGCAAACAATAAGCTGCGTAAGACCGAACGCAGTATGAATTCTAATTTTGTTGATAAATGTATAGCTTCTTTCTATCTTCAGATGCAATGCTATAATTTCCAGTTTATCCTATTTGAACCCAATCCAATGTGCTCTTAACAGAATTGACATAACCTCTCATATATTGGACTAAACCGCTACTTTAGACCGTTTGAATTTAAAAATTCCACTTTAAAGTCAACAGTTTATCTGAAGATAAAGTCATAATGAATAATACTGCAATGATTATTTCTTCTTCTTTTCTTTTCTACTCATCTGTCTACTCTATCTTTTACTGCTGCTGCCATGGTACTATTTTTCCTTAAATGCACTAAATCCTGCATCATTCAATTCAATTGAAATGAATTTGATGGAGAGGTTTGGCAAGATATGTCCAGCTGACTATGATAGTAAGGTTTTTATTTCCCAAATGACAAGGTTCCTTTTCCCATTTCTGATTTAGCAAGTAGATAATGTAGAACACTTTCCTCTTCCGATGGATGACAGTATAGTGACATTAGATTAAAAAATTTCTTCTGTACCAAATAGAGCAATATGTATTTGTCTCGCTCACATGGGCATGTTAACTTGCCCTCTTCATGGGTGAATTAACATTCTACCCAAGTTTCGTTCATTAACATCACCCATAAGTTCTTTCCAAGCTCATAATTTAGAAAAAATAAAAGGTTCAAGCCACTGATTCTTTCTTAATTATGTCTTCAACCACGATGGACCCACAAGACCTTTCTACACCACTACAATCATTACTTTGAGAACTTTCTCAAATAATAACTAGTATTCACTAAGGAGTTCTGGTAAGAGTGCACTTTTGCTACAGTTGTATACATATATGAACACGCATACTTTCTTAGTTTTTGAATTTTATATTGTTTATAACCTTAACCTCAATCGATAACTTTTGCATAATATTATTTTCAAATTGATATAATACATATATTTATACTATGCGGCTTTTTTTAAAGATTATTTATTTATATGTGCTATGTTCATATTCATTTACTGTCCCTTGGTCAATGCTGAGGCAATATGTTGAATCTCATCGTGTCGTCAATACTGCCCAATAAAATAAATAGTGGAATGTAGCTCACGGAAGAACAAACTGTTTTGAGATTTTTCAAATTTATAAATTTCTTGTGTTTCCAATGGCTGATGTATTATCTGTTGGGCTTTTAACATATACCATTTTTGTTAGGACCATATGACATTGTAGTTCTTTTTTGGGCCATCATACTTCTTTTTGTCTTTAGTGTGGGGGTAATTGGCACTATAATTCTTCATGCTCATCTTTAGGGCGAGATCATAATCATATAATATCATTTCTCCTTTTTCTTCCTGTTTCCCATGTCCTTTTCGGTGACAATTTATAAAGATTTATTGTTTTGTGTCTCATTGGTTGTTTATAGTCTTCATCCTCCGATGTTGATCCAATTCTGCCATTTTTGGGAACAACTATACGTGGAATCCTGTTCCTTCTTGTACTTTTCCTTCGTAATTATAATTGTTGTGATCTTTACACTTGTTTCTGCTCATATGGATTGTAATAGAAAAAAATTGTTTCCTATCTAATCACCAATTATACCTTATACATAATTACAATTACAGCAATTTTATAATTAATGATCCCATAATTTCTTGATTTTTACACTCCCCTCTAGTTGGATTGTAGATATTGACCATATCCAAATTGCAAATAAAATCATTGAAATGTTGTGTATGTAGCCCTTTAGTGAATACATATGTCGTTTATTTTTTGATAGGGAAGTAGGTCATGTAAATAGCTCTGTCTTTGACTTTCTTCTTGATGAAGTATCTATCTACCACTACATATTTGGTTCGATCATGTTCAACTGGATTGAGTGAAATGTTGATCGCAGCTTTGTTTCCACAATAAATTTTAATTGGAAATTTTATTGTAACTTGTAGTTCTTCCAAAAGTTTCCTTAACCACAAGCCATCACATATTTCCTGAGCTACTACTCTAAATTCTACTTCAACACTACTTCTAGCTACTGCATTTTGCTTTTTACTTCTCCATGTTACCAAATTTCCCCATATGAAGAAACAATAGCTAGTAGTTGATATACTATATTATATTGATCCTGCCCAATCAGCATCCAAGAGGGCCTTTAAGGTATCTCAAAATCCGTAGACTGTTTCTAGATGTGTTTCCTTTTAAGAATGCATGTGTTGACTCACTGCACTAATTGCAAATGCATTGTCTGGTCTCTAGTGTAATAGAAAGATTAGTTTCCCAACTAGTCGTTGAAACCTATCTTTTTCAACTGCTTCTCCCATATTGTTTGTCTTCCTTCTAGCATCTATAGGAGTGTTACTTCATTTACACCCAAGCATGCTAAATTCAATTAGGAGGTGAAGGACATATTTTTGTTGTGAAACACTGATTCCCTTTCTCAATCTAGCCACTTCCATTCCCATAAAGTACCACAATTGTCCCAAATCTTTTACTTCAAATTCTGTATTTAGACTTTGTTTTAGTCTTTCTACCTCAAATGTGTTGTCATCGGTGAGGATTGTGTCATCAATGTATACGATTAGAATAGTCTTTGTTCCATCTTCAAATATTCTAAAAAACATATTATGATCCGACTATCCTTATCGATATCCTTGATTCCTCAACACATTTGCAAATCTATCAAACCATGCTCTTGGTGATTGATTGAAGCCTTACAGAGACTTTTTAAATTTACATACCTTGTTTTCTTCATTTCTTTTGGTAGCATCATAAAAACTCCTTCCTCTAACTCCCCATTTAGAAATGTATTCTCGATAACAAGCTGTTGGAGTTGCCAATCCAAAATTTGCCGTTAGTGATAAAAGAACTCAAATTGTATTCAATTTTGCTATAGATGTGAATGTTTCTGTGTAATCGATTCCATAAGTCTGAGTATATCCCTTTGTAACTAGACAAGCTTTATACTGTTCTATTGTCACATGTACTTTCTATTTCACATTAAATACTCATTTGCACCTGACTTGTCTCTTTTCCTTTGGTAGCTCCATTATATCACATGTTTCATTTGTCTCTAATGCTCTCATTTCTTCCATCACGGCTTTTTTCCATCTAGGGATTTTCCAATGCTCCTTGGATATTTCTCAAGATTTCTATACTATCAAGGTTAGAGACAAAGGTTTGAAATCCCAAAGATAAAGTTTTATAAGCTATGAATTTTGAGATAGGATGAAAAGTACATGATCTAGTTGGTTTCCTAAGGGCAATAGGTAGGTTAATGTGATTCAGGAGAGGGTTGATTACTTCCAAAGTATAATGCGATGATTGTAATACAGTTTTGAGGTGTCGATTCCACGGGGAGATGAAAAATTATTGAAAGGATACAATAGCTTGAGCATCTTGTAAATTTTGTAAAAAGAATTTATCAATTTGAAATGAATTTTAACTATCAATGTTTGAGATCACGAAGTTTGAATCAATAGACGAAATAGTGAAGCATCAGAATTCCCTCAATTGATTCGGATTAATCAATGCCAATCACGCATTCTAATACTCAATTAAAGATCTTTATCCTAATACTTTAATTGGAAGATAAAACATTGAACACCCATTTAATTTCACCATAATGCTATATTAATTCTAAAGTCCAAAATTTTCAAAACACATAACCACTTTAATCCATTGAAATAAGATTCAAAAGCAATTATATACATCAAACATATAATGGTAGAGAATCACACCAATAGGATAATAGAAATTAGAATTCAATCAATACTTCAATTCTTCAATGGAAAGAATATGATTAGATCCATGAAAAACTTAATACCAATTAAATCAATTTCAAAATACATTCATAAAACAGGAAATTCAAACCCTAGAATTGTTTATCAATGGAAAAAACCAAATTACATGTGTGAAATGATATTAAAATCACCGATATCAATTGAGTTTGTTAGTGGCTTCACCAAGAATTTTCATGGAGTTTTCTTGTGTCAAATGATGAGAAGAATGGTGTCTTGGTTCGTTCCCCCACGTTTTGGAGTGTTTTTGGCATAAAGAAATGGGTGAAAATGTGTTCCCATAAGTGGTAGCATCAATTTAGGAAGTTGAAAATTCGGCCTCGAAGTATAACTATTTTCTTCACCGAATATCTTTAATTATTTTGGTTATAACTTTCTCTCTCGATGTCCGATTGAGGTAATTCAAGTTGCGTTGGAAATCTAACATGAAGTGTTACAATTTTGGTTTAAGATTTTTCCAATTCAACCATTTACTAGGTCAAAAATTGATATCAATCTCTGACTAAAAATCTAGAACATCCTTGTGCGGTTGGAATTTAATATGTGAATATGTTATAGTCATATTTTACTTCTTTTGACTTCAAATTGCACCCAATTGACTCCTAGATTTCTCGAATCATCATTCCATTGCCCATCCATTCCTTGAATTATATGCAATTTGGCCCCTGAACTTTCATTTTCTTCTATTTTGGTCCTTTTTCACTCTTTTCTTTTAAATTTCATATTTTCTACCAAAATACAATCTGAATCAAAACATAAGTATAATGAATGCACTTTGGTATCAAATAATCACACTATAGCAATAATTAAGAAGGAAAAATATTATATTTTACACTTTTATCACACCCCAACTTGTTTATTACTAGTCCCTAGCAATTCAATATAGAACAAGCAAATGAATGATTAGATTATGATATAAGTGAAATTATTATGTTCCAATTTAACCGCAATCCATGTTCTTTTCAAACTCAACACTACAAGAACTTAACAATGCTATGATCATTGAGATATCAAAAACACTTACCAAATGTGTGAGTGTGTGTGAAGTTATAACCATCTTACCACCAACCCTAACACATGCAACATTAAGTGTGTCTCAAGCTAAAGCTTGAGCCCCATAACTCACGAGTATCAAAGTGTTTAGTGCGGTTTTCTCTCTGTGGAAGTGAGAAAGGGTATATACTCATAACTTGGAGGCTTACATATTTATGAATAAGCAACAAACAAACATTGATCTTGTGATACACATACTTCTAAATGAGAATTCATGCACTTCTTATTGCAACCATACTTGGGATTAAAGCAGTCAATATAAAGGGTTGTAATGCAGTTTAAGTTAAGCTATATGAAAAGATGGATATAACGATCCAAAAACTTCCAAGCACATAGCCAAGTATCGCATCGAGTTTTTCAATGGATCACATCAACACATTCTTCAATAATTTCAATCCCCAAAATTAATCAAAAAAATTTCTTTTTTCCTTCTCTCTCTTTTTTTTTTTTTTTTTTTGGTTTTTGGTTTTTGGTTTTTGTTTTATTGTTTTTTTAATTTCCTTTCCTTCTTCTTCGTTTAACTTTTATCACTTTACTTGAACACTTATTCACTCTTGTCATCTCCTTGCTTCTTTTCTTTACAATTAAACCTCTAATACCTACTATACACTTGAAAGTGAAAAGGTGAAAAAACACATGTATAGGTCTTACTCCAATGTGGAGGGATAGGGATAGCACGGGGCATGAAGAAAAATGTTAAACATGTGTGTGTATTGGCTCAAAGTGGCTACTAGGGGTTATAATCATGAAAGAAAATTGGCTTGAAAGGTTAAAATTCAATCCTAAATTGACTGTTATCATTTTCCAAGTAATCAACCATCATACCACAAACCATGTAACTTATTCTCAAAAGAGTTTCCAATCCACAAAACCAATGAATGCATATTGCCCTTTTAGTGTATTGTAGCTCTCAATTCTCACCAACTCTCACATAAAAACTTTAGCAAGAATCGTCTCTAACTACATGTATTAAATCACTATCATACCACAAGGCTTGAGTGCACAAAAATGATTCAGCAAGTGTCCCAACATCTAAACTTTCATAAACAACATTAATTCCTAATGGCATATTTTGTTATTCAAGAACATAAACATGTAACAATTTAGGGACTAAAAATTTTAGACCAAAATTACATGAAAGTATGCAATTCAGAACAACAATCAAGTTAACTCTCCCTCCAACTAAATATTGCATTGTCATCAATGCAAAAACATGTCTAACAAATAAATGTAAGGAAAGATGTCACCTGAATGTCGAAGTAAATCTCAAAAGCTGAAGTATAAGAAGCCTGAAAGTTTTCAATGGAAAGGGTGATACAGAAAATGAAAATATACTAGAATGCAGTGAATAATGCATGTGATGCAAATAAGCCTCAAAAATGCAAAAATAAGATAAAAGAATGGAAAAGAACTCCCCTTGGGTTGCCTCTCAAACAACGTCATTGTTTATTGTCGTTGGCTCGAGCCAATGTTTGTTTCTTTTAGCTCGCATCCAGTTAGGGCGTTGTCAACCTTTAGTGTATTGCACCAAACTCATTGGAAGTAGACACCGGTGATGTCCCATAATCATGAGAATAATCAAAAGCCACACAAATCTCAGCATATTCCCCATTATCATACCTTGCGAAAATTTCAGAATTTAAAATGAAAAAATTTAAAGGGCCAGGGTCAATAAGCGCATTTGTTTCCTCCTCAACGAGTGTATCAATCATGTATATTTGATGACACTCATCATCCTCCTAGATGTTGACTTCTAAGATCATGTTCCCAAATAATAGTTTCATTAGACCTTTCCGACAATTAATAAGAGCATTAGCTGTAGCAAGAAAATGTTTACCAAGAATAATGAGAATCTTGGAGTTATCATTCACATCAACTTTCAAGTCCAATACCAAGAAATCCACGGGATAGCAAAATTTGTCAATTTGTATCAACACATCCTCAACTACTTCCCTAGGTTTAAGAATGGATCGATAAGCTAATTGTAAGACCATAGAAGTAGGTTTGATCTCACCTAGACCTAACGCTGAGTATATAGCATAAGGCATGATATTGACACTAGCCCCTAAATCGAGTACAACTTGTGCAAACTCATGGTTCCCAATGGTGCAAGATACAGTAGGGCAACCAGAGTCCTTATACTTAGGTAAAATCTTTTGCTCAATTACCACACTCACTTTTTCAGTCAAGAAAGCAATTTTCTTGACATGGTGTTTCATTTTTACAGTGCATAAGTCCTTAAAGATTTTAGCGTATGTAAGAACCTATTAAATTACATCTAGGAGAGGTAGATTGAGTTTTACTTGTTTGAGGTGTTCTAAGATCTCACTGTGTTGTCTGATAGGGTTTGAGGTAGATTTGAGAGCTTGAGAGAATGGTACTCTAGATGGATTCTTCACTAGCTCCTCACTAAAGGTACTCTCTTCTGAGCTACTGGGGTCATCTTCATTTTCCCTAGGTTAGGAGGTTGGTTCTCTAACTTTTCGAGATCGAGTAGTTATGGCATTAACTTCCTTAAGATTTTTTTCTCCTAAGCCTGAGGTTTGTGCCATATGTTGCCCCCTTGGGTTCAGTTGAGCTTGTGCTGAGAATTTTTCCTGCTCTCCTACAACTAAGGCATTAGTTAGTTTAAACATATGAGATTTTATTTTCTTCAACAATTTGGGTGATCATAGTCTCAAACTTTTGGTTAGTCTTACTCTGTGCCTCTATAAATGCATGTAAAGTGTTTTCTACAGAGTTCCTAGAGGACGTGAGTTGATATGGAAGTGCAGTGTAAGCTTTATTTGGCTGGCCTTCAGATTTCCAGTTATATGTTTCAGAAAAGAAAGAGTAAAGCTTTTGGTATGTGCTTAAGGCATTGCAATGTTTTTCATAAACTTCCCTCATCTTATCATTGGTAGCACACTCTTGAGCTAGATGATCAGTTCCACCACAAACAAAACACGGTCCTAAAGATTCAACATGGGATGCATTCTGTGTAGGCTTTGAGTTCCTAGCACATAAGATTTTGAGTTTTTTAGTAAGGGCATCTACCTTAGCTCTAAGGTCATCCTCCTCCCTAAGATGATAAATACCTATGCTAGTAGTGTTTTCAGTGGGTCGTGATCTATTGGTGCTATCAGTGGTACTAGATCCAGTCCAGGTATGGGCTTTCTTGGCTAAGTCATCTAGGTACTCTATAGCCTCATCTGAATCTTTTTGTAAGAAATCACCATTACACATCCAACAAACTGGCATTTCCTAGGTGTTAATCCCTCATAGAAAGAACTCACAATATGCCAACTTTCATAACCATGGTGGGGACAAAGGGCATGCAACTCTTTATATCTTTCCCAGGTTTGGTATAAAGATTCACTATCCTTTTGGGTAAGGGCAATGGTTTTATGATGAGGCTAGTATTTACCAAAGAATGCTTGAGTTATTTTAGCCCAAGTCCCAATCGAACGTGGTCGCATTGAATTCAGTCAGCTTTTTGCTCGTTCTTTGAGTGAAAATGGAAAATTTTTTAGCCTAACTGCATCCAATGTATCATGTTGACTGTGGAAGCTTGCCACTACCTCCTCAAACTCCCTAATATGTAAGTATGGATTTTTGCTTTCAAGACCATGAAAAGTGGAAAAAAGTTGAATCATTCTCGATTTCAGGTCCATATGTGGTTTGTTAGGTGGAAACATGATGCATGATGGTGTAGATATACGTGTGGGATGAAGGTAATTATGCAAAGTCCTATAGGGCACATCGTCGTACTCACTGTTAGTCATTGTGTTGTGTAATGTGATATTCGTGCCAATAGATACATAATCGAAGAGAGGGTTAGAAAGTGATTCGATGCTTGTTCATAAAACACAAAAAAAAAATGAAACTAAATGAGAAAGAACAATACAACTAAGAAAATAAACTGAACTAACTAAAAAATGTAAAAGATGAACGAAGTCACCCTTTTGCTCGAGAATCCTTCAATTATTTGTACCGTCTCCCCGACAACAGTGTCAAAATTTGATTACGTCCAAAGTATAACGCGGTAATTGTAGTACAGCTTTGGGATGTCGATTTCACGGGGAGATGAAATATTATTGAAAGGAGAAAATAGCTTGAGGATTTTGTAAATTTTGTAAAAAGAATTTATCAATTTGAAATGAAGTTTAACTATCAATGTTTGAGATAACGAAGTTTGAATCAATATATAAAATAGTGAAGCGCCGAAATTTCCTCGATCGTTTCGGATCAATCAATACCAATCAACACATTCTAATACTCGATTAAAGATCTTTTATCCTAATACTTTTAATTGGAAGATAAAACATTGAACACTCATTTAATTTCACCATAATGCTATATTAATTCTAAAATCCAAGTTTCACAAAACACATAACCACTTTAATCCATTGAAATAAGATTCTAATGCAATTATATACATCAGGTATATAATGGTAAAAAATCACACCGATAGGATAATAGAAATTGGAATTCAACGAATACTTCAATTCTTTAATGGAAAGAACATGATTAGATCCATGAAAAACTTAATATCAATTAAAAAATCAATTTCAAAATACATTCATAAAATAGGAAATCCAAACCCTAGAATTGTTTATCAATGGAAAAACCAAATTACATGCGTGAAATGACATTAAATTTACCTATACCAATTAAGTTTGTTTGTAACTTCACTAAGAATTCTCTAGCCTTCCATAGAGTTTTCTTGTGTCAAAAGATGAGAAGAATGGTGTCTTAGTTCATTCCTCCACATTTTGGAGTGTTTTTGAAACATGTTACCATAAGTGGTAGCATCAATTTAGGAAGCTGAAAATTTGGCCTTGAAGTATATATAACCATTTTCTTCACCGAACATCATTCAGTATTCTGACCATAATTTTTTCTCCCAATGTCTGATTGAGGTGATTCAAGTTGTATTATAAAGATAATACAAAGAGATATAATTTTGATAGAAATAGGATTTTTCCAATTCGGCCGTTTAATAATACAAAAATTGATCTCAACTCTGACTAAAAATCTAGAACATCCTTGTGCGGTTAGAATTTTGATTTGTGAATATGTTATAGTCATTTTTCACTTCTTTTGACTTCGAATTGTACCCAATTGACTCCTAGATGTCTCAAATAATCATTCCACTGCCCATCCCATCTTTGGATTGTTTACAATTTGGCCCCTGAACTTTCACTTTCTTCTATTTTGGTCATTTTTCGCTCTTTTCTTTTAAATTTCAACTTTTCTATACAAAAACAACCTGAATCAAGACAAATCACACGAATACAATAATTAAGAAAGAAAAATATTATATTTTGCACTTTTATCAAGGGTTTATGGGGAATTGGAGCTTCCATCGATTCCAACTCTCTTGGTGCTTCGAGTGTGAGGGTTTCTTTATCCTTTGATTTAAGCCTTCTTGAGTAAATTTTTATCTCTTTATCATGTTGATTTCATTGATCTCCCTGAATTCAAGTTGTACTCTGTAAATGGCATATTAGAACTGGATGGTGTTGGTGTTATAGGTAGAGAGAGAGAGAGGGAGATATATATATATATATATATATATATATATATATATATTTCCAAAAATCGATCTTCACTTGGTCTCTCCCCCTGAAGAGAGGATTTTTTGAAATAAGGGCTTTCTCCGAGGAAGGTGACGTCAATGCTAACAAATATCCTTTTTGTGCTTGGGTGATAGCATTTAAATCACTTTGTGTAGGTGAGCATCCAATTAATACACATTTGAATGCACAGGGTACGCGTTTATTTCAATGATAAGAATGCATATGAACAAAGCTAGTACATCCAAATGCTTCTAAAGGTAAGATTTAGTTGAGATGAGATGAGAGCTAGGGAAGGATTCTTGGAGTTTTTGGAGAGTCGATTCGAAGTTGAGGGTGTGACTAGGCATTCTGTTTATGAGATAAGCTAATGTTAAAGTGGCATCTCCCAAAAATATCTAAGGCAAATTTGTAGTAAACATTAAGGCACAAGCAATCTCAAGAAGATGTCTATTTTTTCGTTCAAATATCTTCGTTTTGCCGAGGAGTATCAACACATGAACTTTGATAAATATCCCATTTTCTTGAAGGTAGGTTTTACGAGTATTGTTGAAATATTCTAAGTCGTTATTTGTGCGTAGAATTTGAATTTTATTTTTGAAATTGAATTTGTACCATTGAATGGAAGTTAATAAATATTGAACGAATATCATATTTTCTTTAACATGTAGGCCCAACAAATTCAGGTATGGTCATCGATAAACATAATGACCTATTTTGTGTAGTTGTGATTATGGTTTCGTGAAGGTCTCCATATGTCACTGTGGATCATGGTGAATGGCTGTGGTTGTTTATATTTGGATTTTGGAAATGAAGAATAGTGATGCTTTGCAAGTTTACACATTCACATCAAAGATCAAAATGGGTTTTATTCAAAAATATTGAAGGCAATACATGTTTTAAATACTGAAAGTTAGGATGACCCATTCAATAATGTCATAAAAGTATTACACTATCCTTTGGGGTAAATGCTAAATCACAACTATCAAATTGAAGTTTACTCACATTAGTCTCGTCAAAGTAGTACAGCCCCTCACACTTTTTAGCATAGCCAATCATCTTCCCTGATGATAGGTCCTGAAATACACTATGAGAAGGAAAAAATTAACAAAACAATTTTAATTTTGAATTTTTAGTCAATTGGCTAATAGACAATAAGTTGCAAGCCATGTTTGGGACCTAAGAACATGCTCAAGTATTTTAGATTTAGAGATATGAATACTCCCTTTTCCAGCTGCTAGGAAGAGTGAGCCAACTGTAATTTTTACTTTGACATTACCAGCACATGATGAGTATGTAGTAAACAGATTGTAAGAGTCCGTCGTATGACCGGACGCACCTGAGTCGAAAATCCATGGCACTAGCGAGTGAGGTAATGTTTAGAGCTCTAAAGAAATTACATATATGGGCTAATGAACTTGATGGGATATTGGAAGTTGGAGAACATTTGTGGAGTTGGTTCAACTGTTCAGAGTTGAATGTACCACTTGGTATGAGATTTTTTATTTCAGCTGAGTTAATTGTCACTTGATAACTCTGGTTTCTGACATTTTATCTTAGTTTCCCGTTAGTTGGATTTTGTGCAATTCCCAGCATGTATCTTCCTTATACTAGGCTTCCTACAGTGTTCACACCAAGGATGCTCTCTTTGTTGTTTTATGCCTCGTCCATTTCTGGTTCCTCCTCTAAATATTGGGCTAACCCATCAAGCCCAATATTTTTAAATCCATTAGCAAATGGTTTTCTAGTATTAATAGCCATAACTTCGGGCCCAATTTCATTTAATCCACTCAGCCTAATACCAGGAGTCGGCCTATTTGAGTTCAATCTAGTCAGCAACCCACTCGCGTTTGTTAAAATGGCTAAACTCTCAACAATTCCAGGCCCAACTTTCTTTTTTAACATTATCTTCACCTGCTTTGTTCATAACAGACCTCTACGAGGACTTCACACGTGGTTCACAATAGTCGATGGCCAAGTATCCGGCTTTTCACATCATCGAGTTCTTTATTCAACCCACCAAAATTTCATATACTCTCTCATTCCAAACTTTTCTTGTACCAAACGCTATTGTGAGGCAGTTTCATACACTTCTTCAATGCTCAAGTTCGATTCTTGCTATACTTGTCATCTCCATGTATTACTCGGTTACATCATTTTTCCTTGCTTCATTTTGGCACAGTTTGCTTTTAATATTGAAGATTTGGGATGAATCTTTGACGTCGGAATATATATCTTGAGTAACTTTCCAATAACTTTTGCAATCAGCATGAACAAGTAAGTTTTACCAATTGAAGGTTCCATTGAATTCACCAGCCATCATCACCATAGAGTTATCAGATTTCCATTGTCTTTGGAGGTTTGTCTCTGTGGGTTGCTTTATTTCTCTAGTAAGGTATCCTATCTTATCTTTTCCATCAACCACTACTTCAATTGATTGGGGCCACTTTCAGGGACGGAGCCAGGATTTTAGTTCAGTGCGGGCAAAAAAATTTCGACGACGAATGTTGAGGTTTTGGTCATGTATTTGTGCTATCATTCATACACTAATCACCCAATTACTACTAGGAGTGGGAGTAATTCAAGATGTCAAATGAATCACAAATACTGGAAGCAACTCACAAAACTCAGTGCAATTCACAATTTCACATAATCAATTCACAGTGCAGTACGCCAATACCTATATATACCATTTGTCTAGTACAATTCACAATTTCACTTAATCAATTCACAGTTCAATATTCCAATTCACAATTTCACATAATCAACAATTTCACAATGCAATATATACTATTTCCAAATACTAGGCAACTTGAACTTGCAATCACAGATTTCCAGAGAGCCAGAGCCCAGAGGCAACAATGAACTGGTGGTCCACTGAAAGTTTGTGCCACTTCGAGCAATTAAAGAACAAAGTGCTAATTTCATATGTTAAAAAAAACAAATATTATTAAAATTTACACAAATTGAAATAAAAAAAATAAGGGAAAAAAATTTGGGGCTTCGCTTTTTGCTTTCTGGAATCTGGCTTCTTCTTTTGCCGGCTCGGCTGGTTGGCGTTGGCACTTGGCGCCTTGACGGAGCTGTGGACGTAGAGTCGGAGTCGGAGATGAGAGATGATAAGATGAGAGCCTAGAGTAGGAGATATACAATAATGGACTGTCGGAGAGGGAAAGGGAACGACGGTCGTATTGTGACGACTGTCAAAGACGACGGTTGACGGAAAGGGAAGGGAACGATGGGCTTTGTCACCAGTGGAGTCACCGGTGGAGAGGGAAGTGGGTGGCAAAGTGCGAAGTCATCACAGAGAAAGTCATGAAGGGTAGAAATTTTGAAATGAATAAATGGGTTTGGGTCAACAATTGATTCAATTGAATTTTGATATGAATGGGTCTAAAACGGGTCATGGCATTGCACAATTGGCCTTCTCTCTCTGGGCTGGATAGAGAATTGGGTTACTGAGTTAAACAAAAAAACAAACCTTAAATATATAAAAAAAAAATTTGGGCCCAAAAGTCCAGTGCAAGCATCTGCCCGCATTGGATGTATAGTAGCTCCGCCCTTGGCCACTTTCTATAATTTTTCAACCATGAGTTGGAAGGATTAAATGTCCACTCCAATCGAGTTCATAGTAGGGGACTGATTCAATTTCGCCTGTTGCTGAATTGGATATGGTAGAGTCATTGCTATTAACAGGATTGTCCGCTATAGATTGCTAGATTTTAGGCTAACCCCAGCTCTGATACTATTAACGCGAGAATCAGAAGAAATATTTTCTATCTAATTACCAATTATACCTTATACACATTTACAACAGTTCCATAATTAATGATCCCATAATTATGGGATTTCGACAGATATATACTCTTTATTTGTAATTGACAAAGGACTTTACATGTCCTTTCTATTTGGTGAAATGAGCCAGCTTTAAGGTATTCTACAATTTTGATGTTTTTCTATCATCCACTCGATGTATGTAATCTGACAATGAGGTTGCTGATATTTAACTTTGATAGGGTCTAAGACGTCATGTATCTGCCCAGTTATTCTTTCTAATCATTGTTCATGTATCTTGGGATATTAACACTTGGAGATAAAACCATCGAATTTTTGTCTAGGCAACTCTTTAGTAAAGATATCTAAAGTTTGCACTAGTATGGACATATGTCACGCAAATAGTTCTTTTCTCGATTTTTTTGATAAAGTGCCTGTACATCTTTACATGTTTAATCCTGCTATTCTTTCCTAGATTAGGAAAAATATTGATCACTACTTTATTGTCGCAATAGAGTTTGAGTGGCAACTTTATTGTTACAAGTAGTTCTTTCAGAAGCTTTCTCAACCACAGTCCTTCAAAAATTTCTTGTACAATAGGTATTAACTCAGCTTCAGCACTACTTTGAGCTACTAGATTTTGTTTTTACTTCTTCATGTTACAAAATTTCCCCAAACAAAGGTATAGTAACCAGTAGTTGACCTCCTATCATCTGTCAATCCTGTTGATCCTACCGAATCTGTATCTATGTAGATTTCAACTTCTCTTTTTTCATTCTTTTTGAAGAATAGCCTCTTTCTAGAAGTCCCCTTCAGATATCTGAGTATCTTATAAAGAGATTGTAGATACTTTCCTTTGGTAAATGTATATGTTGGCTTACCAGACTTACTGTGAATGCGATTATGGATGACATCAGTTTCTTTCCTATACCTACCATACCATCTAAACCTAATTCTAATATGCCATTAATAAAAGGAAACTTGAATCTAGGGGGAGTTGTAGAAAAATAAATTAAAGAGATACTAGTTTACTCATGAACGTAAAATGCTTCGACTTGACTGTGGCTGAGTTGGGTGTTGTTGTGGACATCTACCTTCATCCCATCTTTTAGGGAGTTCGAACAGTTAATTGTGGCCTGTTGATTCTTTAAGGAGTTCAGACTGATGGCCCAGAGATGTGATACCATATTTTTCTCCTTATCTATTGTTGTGTTGCTAATCACGTCTGTCCTATTTTTTGCAGAAAAAATTTGAGAAGAGGAAGTACCCTAACCCAGACATTGCATATATCTTGGCTGCAACCTCCACGACTGGGTATAAAGGGTTGAAACCCTCATCTATTGCTGTCAAGCAGGTGAGAGATAAAGTGAAAAAGTTCAGCAGAAAGACTGCTAACCATGAGGATCGGGTGCGACCCCCTCCATCGGATAAGTGAAAAATAAGGTGGAAGAGGTCCCTAAGAAAAATACAAGTTCTCTTCCACTGAATGGGGGTCGATGGCCCAACCAACTGCCTCGATTTGAAGTCCTAGCAAGGGAAAAAACTTATGGTAGTTTCTATTGCTATAGCCAATGGGACACAGAGAAGGCCAATTGTTGTAGAGCTCCTAAGGTAGGAACCACTGAATAGGTCAAAGACTTTGAGGGGGTCAATTGGAGGTTCTATGCACGCTTCCTCTAGAATTTTAGATTGCAACTTCTAAATTTAACAAGTATTGAATAAAATAGGTGGCAGACCTTCATGTCAGATTCTTTAGTCAGAAAATTTATTCTTTTCACATCGTTCGACTTTCTTTTTTCTTTTTTTCTTCTTTTATATTTATGTTATGAAAAGTTTTACCTTAGACTTGGTCATAAAACATTTTTTTTAATTCTTGACTTGTAACATGTAAAAAGAATCTGTAGGGCCAAGTTCCAGCAAATACCAAGGTAAACTGGGCTCAGTTTCACCAAATAGATCGACACCGCCAATGGGTTGAGACAACGCCAAAATACCACCACCAAATCCCACCTCCGGTTGCTACAATATACTCACGAAGAGTTGGACAAGATGAAAAACAATAATATGCCCACAAGAAAACCACAAAGGTCATATGAAAGAGGAGAAGCCAAGAGAATGAGTCACAGAGAGAGATTGGACATTCTTCATATGGAAGTCGAGAGAAAGGCCAAGAATATAAGCCAAGCAAGTGACCAAACAAGGTAAGTTAGGTTAGGTTTATTTAGTGGACCAAACAAGGCTCGACTCAAAAAACAATGGGCTTCAAATTAATACCATAGCCCTCCAAGGAAATGGGACGAACCGTGAGCAACACTATTAACAATAGGTTGCTTCTAACGGTCCATAGGAATGTGGATTGGGTTGTCTCGATAATTGTGTCGACATACAAATCAATCATATGACCAGGCTGATTGATAATAGAATCGGGGTTACATCATAGCTCGGGGGGTCGTTTGACAACAAATTTCCTAACAACCTCCACCTTGGTGTCAAAAGACCTGCAAAAGAAAATATCTCCCATTAGTGACACCTCTAATAGAAAACCAATAAAATTGAAAATCATTTACCTATACCAATGTTTAGAGGTTTCTTGCAACTTCTAAACTTTGCCAATGGCAGTACTTTCGTCCCCATATCAGAAGGGTTGTAGTGGGTATGGACCTTTTCAAGTCTTACCCCCTCTTAGATACTATATCTCTAATGAAGTGGAGTTTAACATCAATGTGTTTAGTGCGCTCGTGAAAAATGGGGTTCTTGCATAAATGTATAGATGACTGACTATCAGAATACACTACCATATAATCATTCAAGACACATAGTTCATGAAGAAGGCCTCTAAGCTATAGAGCTTCTTTAATAGCTTCAGTGGTAGCAATATATTCTGATTCTGTAGTGGATAGTGCAACAATATGTTGTAACTGTGATTTCCAACTGACACATGAATTAGATAAAGTAAACATGTAAGACGAAGTGGATTTCCTACCATCCCTATCTCCCGTGTAGTCAGCATCTACAAAACCCTTTAATTTTATACCTTCTTTATTAGCACTAAACTTTAAACCTACATCACTTGTACACTTCAAGTACTTTAATAGCCACTTTAGCACTTCCCAATGTTCAGGGCCCGAATTAACCATGTATCTACTGAGAGTACTAATAGCAAAACCTAAATCTGGTCTAGTGCAAACCATCAAATACATTATGGAACCAATCACATTAGAGTAAGGCACTCTACTCATGTATTCTACTTCAGGCTCATTGCAAGGGGATTATTCCTTCGATAAAATAAAATGATTAGGAAGATGCAACGTGACAGGTTTGCAATCACTCATATTAAATTTCTTCAATACTTTGGATGTGTATGGAGACTGATGCAAAAACAAAACAGAATTTAATCTATCTCTTTCGATTTCAATACCTAAGATTCTCTTAGTCTTATCTAGGTCTTTCATGTCAAATTCACCACTTAGTTTTGCTTTTATGTTATTTATTTACTTAGAGGATGATCCAATCAAAAGTATGTCATCCACATAGAGCAACAAAAATAGATAATTATCATCAGTCTCATTGTGTTAAAAATACAAGCAGTAATCAAATTTACTTCTTTGGAATCCCATAGTGAGTACAAAGGAATCAAACCTCTTGTACCACTGTCTAGGTAGATTGTTTTAACCCATACAAGGATCTTCTCAGAAAACACACATAATCAGGTTTTGACTTATCCTTAAAACCTTTTGGTTGATTCATGAAAATTTGTTCATCAAGCTCACCATGTAAAAAAGTAGTTTTTACGTCAAGTTGTTCAAGTTCCCAATCAAAGTGTGCAACCAATGCGAGCATGACCCTAATAGTGGTGTACTTAACAACTGGTGAGAAAATCTCATTATAATCAATGCCCTCCTTCTGTGTATAGCCTTTAGCTACTAACCTAACTTTAAACCTTAGGGGTTCTGAGCTGCTAGTACCTTCCTTAACCTTAAAGACCCATTTGCAATCAACAATTGATTTGTTCTTAGGCCTAGGTACTAGCTCCCAAGTATGATTCTTTTCTAGAGAACTCATCTCTTCTTTCATTGCCTTAAGTCATTCATTAGATTGATCACTGCCTATTGTCTCTTCAAAGGTCTTTGGATCTTTATCAGCTAGTTCTTCATAACTAGCCTGGGCGAAAGCTAATTTAGATTCAAAATCAAATGTTTTAGGTTCTCTCGTTTGTCTCCTCTCTCTATCCCTAACTAAGTTATAGTTAGCTAAATGATTTTCTTCCTCATAGTGCTCTTCCATCACTACTTCATTACTATTCTCCACCTCAGGGTTCCTGAGCTTGAGTCTCCACCTCATTTGAAGTATTAGGGGCAGGTGGATTGAGTTTTCCTAACTCTACCTTAAACTAGTCTCTCTCTTCACCTGGTTCAGCTTCACCTCAGGTTCAATTTCCCCTTTAATACACGGCATCTCATTCTCGTTAAATGTGACATCCCTACTTATGATGATCTTAACCCCTTTTTGGATTCTATCCCATAACCTATAACCCTTAACATCCTCGGGGTATCCTAGAAAGACACACTTCCTAGCTCTAGGTTCCAGCTTACCCTCACTTTGATGAGAAAAAGCTGTACAGCCAAAAGTTCTAAGCATCGAGTAATCACTCAATTTACCCGACCATCTCTCATGCGGAGTGTCACCATTCAATGCAGTAGAAGGAGTCAGATTAATCAAATAACAAGCGGTCATAACAGCCTCACCCCAAAATGAATTGGGAACACCAGAACTAATCATCGTGTAACGTACTTTATCAAGTATGGTCCTATTCATCCTTTCTGCTACCCCATTTTGCTGAGGAGTGTAAGGAACGGTCTTATGTCTAGTTATGCCATTTTCTGTACACATACTATCAAATTCCTTATTACAGAATTCTAGGCCGTTATCTATCCTTAAAAATTTGATTTTCTTGCCAGTTTGGTTTTCCACTTGTCTCTTCCAATTGTTAAAACTATTAAAGGTCTTTATCCTTCAAAAGATAGACCCACACTTTCCTAATGTAGTCATCGATGATAGACAGGAAATACCTATTCCCACCCGATGTGGGATTACTAGCAGGACCCCACAGATCAGAGTGCACATATTCGAGCATGCATTTAGTTCTATTAACACTCGTGGAGAAAGAACTTTTATGATGCTTATCAAGCACACAATGATCACAAAATGACATATCTGACATACAGTCATTACCAAAAGCACCGTTTTCGTTAAGTAGCTTAAGTCTCTTAACCCCTACGTGAGCAAGTCTATTATGCCATGTGTGTGTGTGATCAATCTTGGCAGAGGAGATAGAGGGGTTCACACCTCTAATCACTTCCCCAGTAGTTATATATATATATATCGTTTTTCTCAATTCCCTTAATAGAAACTAAAACACCCTTGATCATTTTTAGCATACCATTTTCAATTTTACCGGTAAAGTCATCCTTTTCAAGTCTCCCTACTGAAATCAGATTCCTAGACAACTCAGCAATATATCTAACATCCTTTAACGTATACATAAAACCTGTGTCAAATTTTACGTTTATGTCACCAATTCCAGCAATAGTATAGGTAGAGTTATCACATAGCACAACATGCCCAATATTAGATTCATACAACTTATAAAACCAATTCTTTTCAGACATCACATAAAAAGATGCACCAGAGTCAAGTATCCACTCATGCATGCAGAAATTAGTAGTTAGATTTAATTCAGTAGTGTATGCAACGGGACTTGTAATCATATAGACCTCACCACCATTTATATCGAAAGTAGATGCTAACACATTGACCTCATCTCTCTCCTTAACCTTTAGCTTACCATTCTCCTTATGGCAATCCTTTATAAAATGCCCTGTGTTTCCACAACCATAGCGTTTTCTCGCCTTAGTCCTAGATTTTGATCTAGACCTACCTTTGCTCTTCTTTTTCCATCCATTACCACTTGACTCGTCACTAGTTTGATATCCATCATGACTATTTTACCTAAATTGAGTTCTACCCCGCATCATATGTACCTCATCGTTCCTCTTATCGTGTTTTTTAGCCCTAATTTTCATTATTTACTTCTAAGAGAATCTATGACAATTTCAGGTGTCAACGTGTCTCTACCATACTTAATGGTATTCTTAACTTCCTTATAGGATTCAGGAATTTCATTGAGCAAAATTATAGCCTTATAAGTTTCGGACACAGTCTCATCACAATTAACTATATCTTGCACCAATTTGTTCAACACGTCTAAATTGTCATCAAGATCCTTTGAAGGATCCATTTTTATACTGAAAAAATGTTCGAGCAAATAAAGTTTATTCGGTGTAGATTTAAGCAAATACAAGTCTTCTAATTTTGTTCAAAGTTCTTTAGTGGTTTTCAGTTTACCCACCTTTCTTAAACGACGTCAAACAAGTGTAAAATGATTGAGGTATAAGCAAGCTCGTCGGCTTCTTCTCTTTGTTCTTGTGAAAAATCAATTGAAAAATTGCCTTCAATGGCCTTTGAAACCTTTTGTTGGACAAAAATGCCCTTCATTTTTTGTTGCCAAATAGCAAAGTTACCCTTTCCATTAAAAATTTCCAAATCAAAGTTGTGAGTTGTCATCTTTACACAACAGTCAAAGAATGTACAAACCACAATCAAACCACACAAAGTAGTCCTAGGGTCACAGACAGTATACACCGTTCTAGATTCTCAGGGTTTCGTAGGACTCGTGGTCTTAGATCAAGGGAATGTTCGAATGGGTAAGGTCACGGTATTTCTAACGGAGTAAGCATCGGAAGTAATAATGCAACAAAAGATACATCTAGCAGATAAGTAGTTTCACAGTAATTAGATCACTAAGAATTAAAAAACTGATTTTAACCCAACAAACAAATTCTCATTCAAAACAATCAAGAGCACGTAACCCTAATTCGAGCACAAGCAATGGTTACCAAGCAATGACAACCTCCAACCTATTATCACCCCACACGGTGATGTGCTAATGCTGAAATTAACGGGTTAAGCCAATTTACCAGAGCAGACGTGTCTGAGTCCGTATAATCGAGAGAGATACGAATCTACTGCTTTGGGGCCTCAATTTTGGCCTAAAGTAATTCAGTAGATATATGCAGTTTCAACCGTCAATCCACTAGGGGTAGAATTGTCCAACTTTTTCTGAATAATCTGAAACAGAAAATAAACTGTGTTAGTATGTTCAGGGGATTGAAACGAGCAAACTGCCCGAAGAAAGTTCGCCCGAAAACACTACCATGCGCCGTCGTCGGAGTTCGCCACCGCCACCACGCGCCCTACTAGAAGGGGCGCCTCTACCTGCTGGTTCTGAGTATGGGGTCAGTTGCCGAAATTCACGATTGCAGGTTTGGCTCCTCTATGAAAATCACGAAAAACATCGCCGTTTTTGGTGGATTTCTGGTCGGAGAAGGTGACCCATGCTCTGATACCAGTTGTAGGGCCAAGTTCTAGCAAATACCAAGGTAAACCGGGCTCAGTTTCACCAAATAGATCGACACTGCCAACGGGTTGAGACAACGCCAAAATACCACCACCAAATCCCACCTCCGGTTGCTACAATATACTCACAAAGAGTTGGACAAGATGAAAAACAATAATATGCCCACAAGAAAACAACAAAGGTCATATGAAAGAGGAGAAGTCGAGAGAATGAGTCACAGAGAGAGATTGGACATTCTTCATATGGAAGTCGAGAGAAAGGCCAAGAATATAAGCCAAGCAAGTGACCAAACAAGGTAAGTTAGGTTAGGTTTATTTAGTGGACCAAACAAGGCTCGACTCAAAAAACAATGGGCTTCAAATTAATACCATAGCCCTCCAAGGAAATGGAACGAACCGTGAGCAACACTATTAACAATAGGTTGCTTCTAACGGTCCATAGGAATATGGATTGGGTTGTCTCGATAATTATGTCGACATACAAATCAATCATATGGCCAAGGCCGATTGATAATAGAACCAGGGTTACATCATAGCCCGAGGGGTCGTTTGACAACAAATTGCCTAACAGAATCATATTCTACTTCCTATAATCGTGATTCATACTCACAACCCTAATATTTCTCCATATATAGTTGGAAATTTCTTTGTTGTTTATTTCATGATTTCAACGTTTAAGAATGCTCACACTCCACAAGATGGATCAACATTAGTGCCTACTTCAAGTTATCGAGATAAATTCTCTTAATTTGATTGTGTTTAGTTTCACATAACTAATGAAAAATGATCATTATGCACAGTTGTTTAGCTTAACAGGCTATAACAGTTCAACAAATTTCTAATTTAATTATTAGGATCCTCTATAAATTAATCCTATAATCAATTGTGTGACGTATCACTGTAGTATAAATTGTTTAAATATATATTATGTGGATCTATCACTTGAAAATTATGTTTATAACGATTTATTTCCAGTATGGTAACTTTTTATAATGTTGCATTGCTCGAGTTTTTCTTTATATTATAGTTTTGCGTTCACTTAGCAACAAATTATCACTTGTCAAATGAAAATGAATCAAAAACTTAAGCTTGAAAGTCGATTATAACTTTCCTGATGAATATCATGGGACTTAATATGTAAATGATTAAGGAGGCTCATGACCTAGGTTGGTGACCTCTATCTCACATGGAGGGGACATGGCTAGCTCGTTCCAACTTATCGAGTCTATGATGTAACTTCTAGTGGTAGAGTGTGTATTCGTGTGGCTTTGTTCTGGTTTGATGAAAAAGAGAGGAAAAATTATTCGGAAGGTTTCATGGAAGAGAAATAATTAATGCCTCATATTTTAACAATCTACGTTACAAATAATAGCTATTGAAGAAAGAATGACTACGCAAAAGTTTCTTTTTATGTTTTTACATTTATAAAATCTAATGATGCAATTCCACAATTATTAAAAACGTTGTTCATGCGATAACCAAAATGTCCATATATTACATATTCAAAAGGAAAATTTAAATAAAAATGTTACAATTATTCAAGCCTATTAAATTGGTTAGAATTTGGGTGTGACCTGAATTTTTTGTTGAAGATAGTTAAGAGTTCTAATTAAAATGCACATTAAAAAGAATTCTATTTTGAATGCTAGTATGGAATCATATTCAAATTTACTTGGCAAAATTCTAGTAAAAGTTCTATCTGGAAGCCCTATTGAGAGTTGAATTTGTGTTGGACTTAAATAGATTAAGATAAAGAAACTTTTGAACATTATATTTTATCTACAACTCTACTTTTAGGTCTTGGATTGTTCTCTATATATAGTTGGCTCTTTATTATGATTTAGTAAGAAGTTAGAAATATTATAAACATATAATATTTACATTCTTTCTCCATATTATAATAAAATTTTTATCAAATATCATCTCCTGCTCAATTACTTCATGCTGTGGCTTAATATCTTGTTTTCACCAACAGTTTGGTATTGATGTAATCCAATATCATCTTCTGCTTTTCACAACAAGCTGGTATCATAGCTTTTTGGTATTGAAATCCTTGGAAAGATCGAGGTTTTGATTAAGTTAATACCTTAATTTGATCTTTCGTGATGTAACAATGAAGTATGATATTCTGCAATTTGATCTTTCGTGATGTAACAATGAAGTATGATATTCTGCTATTAGATCACAATACAAGAAGTAACAAACGGTGTTATGATGATCGGAAATAATACACTTTTCAAATAGCTAATATTGATTGGGTTAGAATAAAGATGTTTGATGGGACAATTAGAACACTTGATGAAGTGAGATTTGAAGAGAAATCTTATCTCCTTAAGTACTCTTGATTCAAAAGGATATAGGTGCACCATTAAAGGTGGAGTCCGAAAGGTTATTGAAAGAACCCGTGTTGTGCTGATGGGACATACAGAATCCCATTTATATGTCTTGCAAGATGATACAAAATTTTTGAGTAATCAGCATATTTTAAGAACTCGGGTGGATTTTGAGTTGACTTCTGTACCATTTCAGTCTAATTTAAGGTTTCTTTGAAGAATACATCTCAATTGAATTTTGAAGATATAGGTAAATTTGTCTTGCCATCATCGACGATGTCATCATTCATTTGCTAGAAATATACCAACTCTTGGCCATAGATTCCACATAGATACAATTTCGTTGATTTTGTTGATGGTTTGAAT
Organism: Olea europaea var. sylvestris; assembly: GCF_002742605.1. Classification (NCBI taxonomy): domain Eukaryota; kingdom Viridiplantae; phylum Streptophyta; class Magnoliopsida; order Lamiales; family Oleaceae; genus Olea; species Olea europaea. Next base: position 59,721 of record NW_019266999.1, read on the forward strand.
GTGGTTAAGAATGTTGGTTGTAGCCAAGATCATTCTTTTGATGCATTCAGTTGTGATTCTGTTACAGGGCTTGTTTCAGCTTTAGTGGTGGTCATTAGATCACTTTTGCCCCTAGTTGTATTAGCAGAGGTGGAAAATATTTTCAGTTGAAATTGTTGATGAAGAGGTTCATTTGTATTTTCAGTTGGAATTGTTGATGAAGAGGTTCGTTTGTATTTTCAAGTACATTTCTTGCATTGAAATTTGTCTCCAAGTGGAGATTTTTTTGAAGTTTTTCATTGCAGTGAAATTCGTGTCAAGGTCGAGATTCTTAGAATTTAAGTGTGACCCCAATTCTTTATTGAAAATAATTGAGAGCTTTATTTAAAGTGTACATTAAGAAGATTTTTGTTCAAAATGCTATTTGGAAGCCCTATTGTGAGTTAGAATTTATGTTGGACTTAAAGAGTTTAAGATAAAGAAAACTTTTGAGCATTCTATTTCGTCTACAATTCTAGTTACAAGGCTTAAATTGTTCCTTATATATAGTTGGCTCTTCATCGTGATTTTAGTAAGTAGTTAGAAAAATTATAAACACATAATCTTTGTATTTTTCTCCATATTATAATAAAATCTTTATTCTTTGCAAAGCTACTCATGTGCTCTTATGATCAATTACTTCATATTGGTTTAATCTCTTATTTTCACCAACAATTTGGTATTGGTTTAATCCGATATCATCTTCCGTATTTCACAACAAATTGGTATCAGAACTGTTCCATTTGCAATAAAATGGTTTCAGATCTTGTCCAATTTATAACAAAATTCACTATATGAAAGACGAATTTATTTGTAGGAAAGTGAGAAATACTAAAATGTATTCTCTATTATATAAAAACTGGTAGGACTAAAGTATATTGACAAACTTCTGTATCTAAAATTCTAGTTCTCGAAAGTTGAAGTGTCTTTGGAATGAGTCAAAGCAGCTAAAGAAGACCATGACGAGACAAAACCGCTTGTTGACCGCATTGGAACAATTCAAGCGATTTTATCAATGCCATGACAAGCTCACCATGTGTCATATGACCGATTGAGCGGTCATGATATACAGCCAAATACTATTCACGATTTCCAGCTTATTTTACAATCCTAAAGACCCTTAAATATTTCATGTTATGAATACCCAAGCCATAGTTCATCTCTATTGTGTGTTGAGCCTTTATTCATTCAAGAGAACATCCTATAGAGGATGAAACATTAATTCCATAATTCTCTTGAGTCCATCACAAGATCAAAACACCAAAAAAATTATTTACCAAATAACTTTCAGGGTTCCGAAGATCGGGAGAGATGATTGGAGTTCCAGATCGTAAAGAAAAGTTCATTTTTCATGATTCACGAGAAAAAAGAAGTCTAGAGGTTCTGAAAATGCTGGAGCACACAATCGAAAAGTTTTTCAGTGACCAAAGGTTTGATAATCAGAGTTTACTAAGATTTAATTGTGTCTGAACCAACTATAAGTCAAATCGTTTATAGTGAATCTTTTATTGACAGGAATGCTTGGAGACTTTTTATCTCTTAAAGAGTTCTTCAATGGTTTTTCTTCGTAAATTTACTTTAAACTTTATTTAGATAAAATAATTAATGACTTGTTGCATGTTATTGTTTGTTTAATTTTTATTTCGCATACACATATCCACCCGCTTCTAGATGTTAATTGCGTCGAACCTTGATTATTTAAAAATATCTAATATATAGTTTTTGAACGTGACCATACATCCAAGGTCATAGATTTTCATAGAGGTTTGTAAGTTTTGAAGAAAAATGTGAAGATTATTTCGTGAAAAGGTTCCAAATAAGAAATGAGGTGGTTCATTCAGCAAGGGATAAAACTATTGACAGAAGTCATTATTCATTCTTTAGAACTTAATCCAAAAGAGTCATTATTAGAACTCATGAAGAGAAAGGTTAGATAACTAAATCACACTGATTGTATTCTACTTTCAATTGCAATCACAATTTGTGGTTATTTGAATTAATGACATTATTATTTTTTCTATAAAAATTGATTACAATTCATTTTTCTTTTTTCTTTTTTCTTTTTTTTTTGAGAAAATTTAATAGTTATATTCATAACATTTATATTTTCAGTACCAATATTAGAAAGATTTGTATGGACTATATACACGTGTAAACCATAGAATAGAGAGATAAAATAATAAATAAATAATATTTAAATAACCTACATATGTAAATATTGTAGGGGCTTTCATTTAAAAGGTCAAGTGAAAGAAAAGAATTATTTAAAAAACATATGAACCATCTTTTTTAGTTAGATGGCCTCAAAATACAAAGAAAAGTAAAATATAATTTGTAAATTTCTAAAATATCCTTGTATGTAAAAAGACATAATGCCCCAATTCTCCTTTCAATTTCAATTTAGCCCCAATCCAATTTTGGCTTCCTTTCTTTCACAGTGGGTTGGCATCTTTCTGCAATTCTTCTTCTTTTTATCATCATCTTCTCTCCTTCATGAAACCCTAAAGTCTACTATTGTCATTCTCTTAAACACTCACTTGGTCAAAGTAAGTAATTAAAGCTTATAATATTCTTGATGGGCATTTGAAGAAGAAGAGAAGGTAATGTTAAATTTCAATATTTTGACTACTTTTTTTCGATTTTTCTAAATCACATGTTGTGATTTATGTTTATGGTGTTCATTTATCAATAATGGCTTTGAATTTATTTTATCATTGAATTAGAGTTTTGATATGGGTTACTTTCCAATTTTTCTTATTATCCCTTATTTTTTAAGTAAATATGTTGATAAACACATGTTTGGTTATTCTATTTGTTGTTTTGCTTTGAAACATACATTTCATTTTTTCCATTTAGAACTACTTACATATCTTTTTTCTACAAACTATAATGATATACAATTCGTTATCAATAATGTACGAAGTTTGATATTTGATGAGAAATTTTACAATTTTTATGTTGAATTGCAATTATGGACATCATGGATTCAATTTGTTATCTAGTGATATGAGCAATCAATAAAAGGTGCTTGAAAATGAAAATTTGCAATGAATGGCAAAGGGAAAGTATTGCTTATTGCTTTTTTGAAAATAATTTCTTTGTGTGAACTTGTATGCTAAAGTTAGAGAGATGTTGAATGTCGATTCAATGATATACAAATGGAGATTTCAACTATAATCTCTATAATACCTAAGGCTCCAGTTGTAAGAAAATTGGTCATGTTCCATCTACCTGCAAATGTCAAAAACGGCTGATTGTAACTTTATTATTTTGTACTTATTGGAAGCACAAAATAATTTATTAGATTTTTGTAGTCATTGAATTGTGATCGTTTTTGTCTTATTAGAACAAAATCAAAGTCATTCTATGTTACTCTATTTTTTCATATTACAGACAAACGACTTTTATATTGTTATAGTTGACGCGTATGTCGTTCCAATTTGAAAAATGCATAAATTTACAAAACGACATTGAAATCGTTCCTGAGACACAAAACGATATTGATGTCGTTTCAATACGAAAATTGTTCTAATTTACATAACGACATTGAAATCATTCCCGAGACACAAAACGAAATTGATATAGTTCCAATACGAAAAATACACTACTTTATTAATTTTCATAATAACATTGAAGTCGTTATAGACCAATAATATGACATGAAAGTTGTTATATACAAAAATTGCACAGCACACGAACATAAGGAGTCTAAAGAACCATTTGCTCTCGGATGGTAAATAATTTAGAGGAGCACGGGCTAACCAAATTTTTTTGGGTTAACGGTTCAGAACCTAAATTTTCATTATTCATTCAATGAAGACCTTTCCTCATAAAATTTAAATATATATATATATATATATATAATAAATCATAAGTATCAAACTTATGAAATAATATAACGACATTCGTATCATTTCATTACAAAGTTGACAAGAGTAAAATCGTTCATGTTCAAATCATAACTAAAACAATATAAATATCGTTTTCTTCAATATGTAACAATATTGATATCATTATGTATTAAACTCACAAAATAACATAATGGTATTGATATCATTTCGGTACAATTTTGAAGACATTGATATAGTTTCCGTAAAAATCATAATAATTTTTAGCCAGAACTATAAAATTATCATTTTATATGAAAATAAATGATATTCAAGTCGTTGTAGTTATGATTTGAATTGGAACAATTTTAAACTTAATTTATAATAAATCGATATGGATGTCGTTATGTTTATTTAGTGGGATTGATGCATAACGATATCATTATCGCTCCAATATAATTTTGACGACATTAATATCATTTCAGTTTAAATAATAACTAAAACGACATATATATCGTTTTAGTTTATATAAAACAATAATTATGTCGTTTATACTAAAAACGAAGATTCAACCGTCCACGTCCACTCGACATATGTAAGACAATCGAAATAGGTCATCAAGTAGGTTCAATCTCACTCAAAAGAAATTAAGGAAACATTTGTATTCCCATGATTGTATACAACTTTCGAACTATTTTGATAGAAAGAACTATCTCCATTCATTCTTTCTAAGTCATTCAAGTGGCATCAAGCCACTTGATAAACTCTTTTAATCGTCTTATATATGTTGAAGGCATGTTGGGTGGTTATGAACGGTCGAATCATTATTTTTAACCAAAACGATATAATTAATGTTTTCTATGAAAAATAGTATCGATATCGTTGTAGTAATTATTTGAACTGGAACGATTTCAAATTCATCAAATTTGTACTAAAACGATATAGACAATGTTATGTTATTTTGTAGGTTGATATATAACAATATCATTATCATTTTAGTAAAATTTTGACGATATTGATATTGTTTTAGTTTAAATCATAACTAAAATGAGAATTGTACCGTTTTTGCTAAAAAAGATTATTCGAATGTGCATTCGACATATGTAGGACAATTGAAATAGGTCATCAAGTATGTTCGATCTCACTCAAAATAAATTATGGAAACATTTGTTTTCCCACAATCGTATACAACTTTCGAGCTATTTCGACAAAAAGATGTATCTCTGTTCGTTTTTGCTAGGTCATTCGAGTGGCATCATGTAGCAACCCAATTTTTATTTCATTTGAATCGCTACCCAAAATCTTTTTTTATAGAAATGTCAATTATATTTTAAACCACTTATGGCTCATAAATTCAAATTTCTAACTGGCACATCTTTAGAAGTCAAATAAAGGAGGATTTTAGGCAACTAAATTTGTAAATTTCATACTGTTAGAATATTTTCTCTTAAAATTAGCAACTACTTAAATGCTATGAAAATCTCTATAGATAAAATAGAAATAGTATGCATAAAATATTAACTAACCATATTTTTATTCCTTACTCAATTTAAAATAACGATAATAAGCACATTTTATTTATTCCTTTGCAGTGAGTAGAAATGTGGCATCAACTTCACCAATTAATATTATTATTGTGGTTTTATTAATTAGACATGCATGGAAATATTATTCAACCACCAATGTTTAAATCTCCACTTTTACGTGTTGGGCACCCAAGACAAACAAATGGAAAGTGATGTGACAAGTGTCTTGACCATGTGTCATAAATTCTGGAAAAATTGCATATACTGCTGGCTAAAAATACCATAGAAAAGTACACAAATCTTTGACATGAATATGAAAGTAAAATCATAATCAACTGCTTTTTTAAAAAAGAAAATCGATAAAAGGAATAACATTTAATTCAAATTTTATTTAAAATGCAACATGCATATATTCCTATGCAAATAAAAACGCACGAGAATTTAGTGTTAAATGTCTATGGCAAATAAATAAAATTACTTGCTAAAATCTAGATTTTCGTCCAGCAAGACGGGGTACAACCACACTATCGAACCACCACGCTCCAACACGATCCTATCTAACCTGTGAGGAGTAGGGAAAAGGGGTAAGTATATGAAAATATTCAGTAGGATATAAAAATCAATGGTGCGATCCCATATAAAAATTTTAAAACATGCATCAAAAAAATCATACCATTTCATATCTTTAAATCCGGTAAGAGCTCGTATCATATCATACCACATTATTGTACCAAAAATGGCGATATCATTCATATCATAGCATTTCGTATCATAACTTTAACTTTCATAAGTATAAAATTCATCGAAATGTAAAAAAATAATAATTAAATGGGATATAAAACACTGCACCTTGATATCCTATCTTATAAGATTGAATAAATTCTTGAAAGATGAAATAAAAAATCACGTTCCAAGTCTTCTAATTTTCTTGGCTGCCTAAAAAATGAGATTGTCTTCTGCAGATTGCCTAAGTCTATATATATATATATATATATATATATATATTGATGAAATTATGGGACACTTTCTGTTCTATGCTTCATTTATGTTGGAAATAACTATCCCTTTTTGAATCAACCATGTACGTGAGTCTGTATCTATGTGTGTGTGATGGATTTTGGGGCAAATAAAATTATAGGATGGTGGAAACGTGTGGAGATAGTGGGTAAATGGAATAAAGTTGAGGAAACCGTATGTGTAATCAAAATACTAGACCAAATCTTACCAAGTAACCATACCTCCCAACAATCAATTCATTATCATACACGTGGCACTTTTTACATATATATATATACATATACATATATATATGTATATATATATATATGTGTATATATATATATATATGTATATATGTATATATATATATATGTATATATATATATATATATACATATACATATATACACATATACATATACATATATATACATATACATATATATATGTATATACATATACATATATATATATGTACATATACATATATATATGTATATATATGTAGATATACATATAGTATATGTATATATATGTACATATACATATATATATGTATATATATGTAGATATACATACATATGTACATATATATATACATACATATGTACATATATATATGTACATACATATGTACATATATATATGTACATACATATGTACATATATATATGTACATACATATATATATATATATTTGTGATGAAATTATGGGACACTTTCTGTTCTATGCTTCATTTATGTTGGAAATAACTATTCCTTTTTGAATCAACCATGTACGTGAGTCTATATATATGTGTGTGTGATGGATTTTGGGGCAAATAAAATTATAGGATGGTGGAAACGTGTGGAGATAGTGGGTAAATGGGATAAAGTTGAGGAAACCGTATGTGTAATCAAAATACTAGACCAAATCTTACCAAGTAACCATACCTCCCAACAATCAATTCATTATCATACACGTGGCACTTTTTACATAGAAAAGGGAATTGGTTTTCTACACTAGTCACGTGGCCTCCCACGAATCTTCCTCCATTCACGTCACTTGAGGAAAAAATTAAATTCATTTAATAATCAATTAGAATATAATTTAAAGCTATATCTTTCAAACTCGATAATTTGGGCTCCGCTTATCCAAATTAACTTTTTCTCGAGCTTAACATGCATAATTAATTATGATCTATCTAACGAGCTCAATATTCATATACTTATTATTGCTTCGTCAATATCTACATTTTACCCCAAATAAAATTGAAATTTACTTTACATATACCTTAGTCCCTAAACTTTCAAAACATTAAAATATAGTATACATAAAATGAAATTATTTTCTATGAAATTTCGGGACATTACACATCAAGCCACTTGATAACCTCTTTTGATCGTCTTAGTATGTTGAAGGCATGCTGGGTGATTGTAGACGATTGAATCGTTATTTTTAGTCAAAACAATATAAGTTACGTTTTCTATGAAAATAAACGATAGCTATATCGTTGTAGTAATCATTTGAACTAGAACGATTTCAAACTCATTAAATTTCTACTAAAATGATATGGACAACGTTATATTTTTTTGTGGGTGGTCATAGATGGTCGAATCGTCATTTTTAGGCATAACAATATAATTGTCATTGTATATGAGAAGAAACAATGTCAATGTCATTGTACTTATTATTTTAATTGTAACGATTTCAAAGTCGTCAAATTTGTAATGAAACTATATGGATGTCGTTACGACATAGGTTTGACACTACAATGACATAATTGTCATTTTATATGAGAAAAACGACATCTATATCATATTAGCTACAATTTTAATTGAAATGAATTTTAACTCATCAAATTTGTACTGAAACGACTTGAATGTCATTAGTTATTTCGTGGGTTTGACACTACAACGATATCATTGTTGTTTTGTATGAGAAGAAACAACATATGTGTCATTTTAGTTACAATTTTAATGAAACGAGTTCAAACTAGTCAAAGTTGTAATGAAACAATATGGATGTCGTTACATTATCTCGTTGGTTTGACACTACAACGTCAAAATTGTTGTTTTATATGAGAAGAAAAGACATCTATGTCGTCGAAAGACTTAGGATGCAATTACTTGGAGGACTCAATTGAAGAGAATATAAAATTCATCTTGGCGCACACATAAACCTTTAGAGATGGCGAGCGCCTGGGCAGCTACTAAGAGGTACTAAAAATAACCAATTATAGTGGGCGAGCGCTTTAGCATATACTGGGCGTATGCCTTGCTTGAAGAACGACTTTGATGTCGTTATGTATAGTCATAACGACTTCTATGTCATTACGAAAATCGGTGAAGCAGTGTGTATTTCATACTAAAATGATATAGAAATCGTTTTTTTGTTACAGAAACGATTTCAATATCGTTATGTTAATAAGTGCACTTTTCAAATTGGAATGACATCTATATCGTTCTGTACTTTACGAACAATTTCAATATCATTATTAGAATAAGTGCATTTTTGTATTAAAATGACATCAATACTTTAAGTATCACAGGAATGAAGTGTACAATATGTAATCTTGAAAGTTATAAAAGGCCACAAAAATAAGTACATTTAAATTGTATTCAATATCTATAATTATTACAGTTGCAAATGCACTAGCTAGTAACTAGGCAATATCCTAAAAATATCAACATCATGAAAGTAGCAATTATACAACTGAATACACAATATTCAATTCCTCAAATTCAGAGAACAAAAATCAAGTATTTATATTGCTTTTTGTGTCATAGGAATGAAGTCTATATCGTTACATGTAGTATTTATATTTTGACCTAATGACCTAAATGTCATTTTATCATCATGGAACAATATCATTATTTTGGACATGTACGACATTTAAACTTAAAAGTTAAAGAGGCCTGAAAAATTTAAATTTCAATTACATTCAATATCCTTAATCGCCACATTTGCAAATGCACTAACTAGTATTAAAATCTCAATAACAATAGCGATAAACAATCTAAGGATCGAAATCTCATGCCAACAACTCTATAGCCAACTTCTTCTGCTTATCGGTATATGATCCAAGCAGCAAATTTCATTTATATCCATCTTTGCTTGCACAAATTCTATATACTTTTAGAATGAAATTCCGCAATCAAATCTATAATATAGTTGTGCAGTTATATTAATTCTCGGTACTAGAATAATATAGCTCTAACAAATGTAAAGGTAGTCAACCCTACCTATTTCTTTGTTGAGTAACATCTTTCACATTCATAAATTTGAACTCTTCCTTGCTATATTTTTCATCACTTGCAACCTGCAATTTTATCAACAAAAGGAATAATCTGATGTAAGGTCAGAATGTAAGCTTCCAAAATTGCCTTACGAATTTGACTCTTTAGACTATCACAAACTTAAAAATTGTACATTCCTTCATATTGATTCGAAGAGCGAATCAATGGTAGTAAAGCACATAAAAACAAGTGCATAAGCCGTATAAATCAAATTACTAGCTTTATAACCAAATGTGAAATCATCATGAAAAATTATTCTTCATTTCACACCTTACTTGATAGTTTAATAAGAGGAATTGAGTACAATTCTAAGCACAAAATCCTATTTTTTTCTCATAACTTAGAAGACAGAAAACATCAAATTTAGAAAGAGTTAAACACAATAAGTCTCAAGTTACTTTCAACTCACATACATATTTGGGAAAATAGTTAAAGAGAACCTCAAGTCACTCTCAACTCATATACACATTTGGGCAATAGGTCTATTACGGCATCTTCAACATTGTCTTTTACTTCAAGTCACTTTTCTTAAAATACTCTTTCAAGATCCAACACTCCGAGACTCCACCTTCAAGGTCTTATCTACGTTTTTATCATCTCCCACATTTAAGCTCGTTACTAAAATGAATTCTTTCAACCCAAATCTTGTTTGTTTCTCTCATATTTTAAACCATACTTCTTTTTTTGTTGGTCTTTCTTTCGCAATAACAATTGATGTACGGCCTGTGAAGCCAACTTTATATCCTTCAACTTAAGAAGAGATCTGAAACAGCTCTCACGAAGCTTTTTTTTCGTAATTTACATTGAACTTCTCATAAACATCTCGCACTATTTGCAATCTGCATCTCGTTGTAATTGTATCATCTACTTAAAGAATGTTCTCCATAGCACTGCAAATTATAAAACATGTACAAATATTAGAACAATTTATGGGAGTAAAACACATAATAAAAAATATAAAAATTTGAAATAGTAAAAAAAGGTATATGTTACCTAACTCTTCAAATCTCTCTGTTTTCCCAAATGTGTTTTGGGAAAATGATGATCAACATTTTAATTAATGAGTTTAATATTAAATCGATGATGAATAAAGGGAATAACTAGATTATAATAAAGGCATGTATTGTAGATAATGATGAATAAGTACTTCTTGTTTGAAAGATCAATGTGAACTCAATAAAACTCTTAGAAGAAGAATAGGTAAAAAAAAAATTACATTACTTGATGATATTGCAAATATTTGATCTAATGCAACTTTGTTTGTAAACTTAGTTTCAAATGTATTAACAAATTCAGAGTTTTGGCTTTGTATTTATTTAGAATGAGCCTCAACTTAGTGCTATTACTTCAATAGATTAGGTCTAGCAGAATGATAATCACGAAAGATAAAGTTAAAAGGAGCTATAGTTTAATGGCGAAAGAAATTTGAAGAGTGGTGTGCTCAACAAGGCAAATCAAAATTTGGACTGAGGAGCACAGAAAGCTAAACATTCAAAGAAACCTTTGTGTGCAGAAAATATAGATTTCATACAAAAGGACAATTGAATGTGTTCAAGTAAGAGATGCACTAAATTAAATTGGTAAAAATAAGGGTAACGAGCAGATGACATCTCTTCATCTTATCGGTCTTTACCATTTAACTAGACATGAGATCGAGTTTGATTTTTCAATCTAGAAGATCTTTGAAAATGTCTGTAGATGGTAGAAAAGAGGGTTTGTGGTATGGTGAAAGACAATCTCTAGTTGGACACAACCTAGCAACAAATCTAAGGGTATGGTACAGTTCAAGACATTCTAAGTGAACAAGCTAGTCGAAATAATTGTCGAGGATCAACACATTCTTAGAAATATAATCTCCATCACAAGGATTTTTAGAAAATAGTTTGTCTACAAGGATTTCCACATATTATTTTGGTTCGAGATGCAAAGTTCAAAGGACACTTTTGGCAACATCTTAGAAGGTTTTTTGGAAACTTAAATACTCCAGCACTTCTAGCTTAGAAACAGAGGAACTACTTGAAGTTTTAGGTAGGAGCCTCTAATGCTAGTTTGTCTTGCAAATAATTCCCTGGAATGTAACAATTACTCGAATATCCACTTAATAATTATCCACATTACTCAACTCATTCTTAGTATGTAGTTAATAAATCACAGAACCAAATGATCAAATCTTGTTCAATTGTTTGTTAAACATTTGAATAGTATAATATAGAAAAATATATAATCAACTGAACCAATTAACAAAATTCAAATCTATAGAATGCGGGGTAATATAATAAACTTGATTGAAAGCAAAAAAACCCTACTTTTGATAGCTAATTAATCATACCCAACATTCAACAAATAATTATCAATTCATAAATTAGCATACATATACAAATAAATTTGATCATGCCAGAGAGAGGGCAGAGAGGGACAACAAACCTGTTCACGTAGACAGTGAGAGATGGAGAGGTGAAAATTTTGCTGCAAATAATGGCATGAGAATCTGTGAACTTTTGAAGTGGAAGGAGAAGAGATAGGGAGTTTAAATGTCGAAGGAGGTGAACTTGAAGGAGAAGAATGTTTTTAGAATTTGGAGAAGAAGTTGGTTTGGGAGGTTGTCACATGATGAATGATAAGAAAATCCCCAATTCTTTCTTTCTTCATTTTCATTTTACAAGATAGGGTAAAAGGGTCTTTTTGATAATTTTAAATAATTAAGATTTCTTTTATTTTGTTATTTCCGATCAAAGGCCTTTAGAACAATTTTGTTTTAAGTGGTGGCCATTCCAACTCATTCCCCAATATTATAGGCGTTGTATTCGAACCTTCCTAATGATATCTGTGTCCCTTAACTCTTGCCACTCACTGAAGTCAAATGATGTCCTCATAATCATGTTCATTAGAAATTATATAATCTAAAGAAAATTAAATATTAAAGATTTTGAATAGTTATTGAAAGTATTCGCGGTATTCTTTAACATAAAATCGGTTCAAATATTCTTTCTTTAAAACATGAATTTCCAAGATTATTGTGTGGTTGAATTACTTTTTTCTCATATCTTAAATTGTGAATTTTTTAGCACTCCTATTGTCCTAATCTCAATCACAATGGAAAGTGATTATTATCAACAATCCTACTAAATTGTTGCACTTATTAGTACATCATGTTTGGTATTGAAAGGCTTGATATTCTTTATCGTTTGCTATCTACGAACTTATGGTGCATATATGCAATCATATATGTTAATTGTTGGCTTGTGAGGCTTATTTGTATAGTAGAGCTCATAAAGATAATTTTTACAACATCTTCAAAGGCACTGAATAAGCAAACTATTGTCAGACATTTTCCAATAACCAAGCCATTGTTTCATCTCTATCATTGCCATGATAATTTTTTTCTTTTTTCTTTTTTTTTTCAACCACACATTCTTCAATAAAATAATATTATACATAAATATAAAACTTTTTCTTATTTTTTAACCTCACATCTTCCATCAACCTAATATTCTCAAATACATTTTTAGAAAAAATTGCAGCAGCAATCTCTAACCTTTCATTTTTAAAACTTTATCCTAACATTCACTTTGTGCCATCCATGGTCCCAAACCTTTCAAAAATATGCCCAAGGGTCCAAACAATCCATTTGACTATTGGTTGACCAAAAGAGTCAAAATTTAATCAATTTTAACCAAATTGAAAAGGGCAAGATGGTACTTTACATTTTTCTTAAATTAAATATGTCAAAACAAAATGCTTGATATTACCAGATAAAGCATTACCTTTTTAATATTCGCAAAGGTTCAACTAGAATGATTCATCGCACTAATTTTTCATTTGGAACATCTTCAGCAGCTGCAGATAACCCAACCATCATTGTCCCCATAACTACTACTCCAAATAACATGAACCCAGATCCAGAAATGACCACCTAGACCAACATTTCTCTAGGTAACACTATCTCCGTTACCTTTCCAAAAGAGTCAAACTCAGTTCTTGAACTATATAGAAGCTCGACTCCTATTGCCAAAAAAGTCATATCGAATTATACCACTGCTCATACCGTATTTGACAACTGAGATTTAGTTTTGGGTTTGGATGAAGATTTGATAGCTATTTCAAAACTTACTTCTCAACTCGGGTTGGATGTCTCGAGATTTTTCGGGTATGGAGGTGCCGAAGTTGTGTAGGTGGTGGCAACCATGATTCCAACGACGGTGTGGGAGGGCTGGGGAAGGAGGGTGATGGGTGATGGTGGTTTATATTTTTTTTTTTATTTTGGTTTTTAATTTAGTTGTTTTAACATATTTATTTTGAAAAAAATGTGAAGTATCATCTTGCCCTTTTCAATTTGGTCAAAATTGATTAAATTTTGACTTTTTCAATCAACTAACGGTCAAATGGACGATTTTCATCCATTTGGATCACTCGGTGCATATTTTTGAAAGAATCGGGGCAGTAAATGACACAAAGTGAATATTAGGGTAAAGTCTGTAAAAAAACGAAAGATTAGAGACCGTTGCTACAATTTTCCCACATTTTTACAATAAAATGGGGCTCAAACAGGCTCCAAAAAAAAGGCTTACAATAATTTCATTTACAATAACAGTTAACAACAGAATATTTCAACATTGAACATAAGTGAAATAAGAACATTAAACGAACAACTATAAATCACGCTGGCCTCTTTCCTTTTTTATGCCATTCCGCACTTGCATTTTTATGCGTATTGTCACAGTTATTTCCACATCTTTTTTGTGACTTAATCGGCACATAGTTTCAAACATACCATAGACATTATTATCTAAATTAGTTGCCACATTATTAGTGGAGGTAATGCCAACGGAATTTGATTTACCGCTTGTTTCACCATCTTTGACCCACTCCTAAAAATATGCAATTTTTACTGCAATACTTGAACAATTTACCTTTATTGTTAGTGTTCTTCACCACGACAAAACACTTTACAAATGCAATTTTTCACTATAGGCAAGAGAGCTTTTTTTGGAAATCCGCAGAGAAGTGATGAATTCATATACAACCATGACAGACTTCATTGTTCTGTCCTGCCATTGTAAGCTGCGATAAACATATTCAGTCTACAATCTCAAAAATTGGGTAAAGACAATCAATAAACATATTCTTAAACAATGGGTAAACCACCTTTAATACCACGACATACCTTCTCAGTTCAATACACACAACAATGTTGAACACTTCTATAACTTTATGGAGTATTAAACTTTCAAACAAGGGCTCTAACTAAAAATTATACGCATTAGGTACACTAAATCACAAACAAGGGCTCTAACTAAAAATTAATAAATACACAATTTTGGTCGAAGTTGTATGTAAATACACATAACATTCAATAGCTTCCAGACACCCACGCATACCAAACATAATGTTGAACAAATTTTTGCTGTTGATTTCATTGGAGAATATGTTTGTTGCGGCTTTTAAGGAGTAAAAATCGATCGAATAGCTCACAACTGAATAATCGCACAACTGGACAAAATAGATTTCGTCGATGCCGTTGAGTTCTCCGTTGGAGTTGGAGAAGATGGCGCAGAGAGATGATGGATGTGAAACGGGTATGGCTATAGGTCGGGTTTAAATATAGCATTTTTATTTTTATTTTTTATATTTTCCATGTCATTCTGTCAATGGCTTTTGTACAATTAGCAAGACTAATTTTACTTTTTATTCCCTTTAGATATTTTTGTGAAACATTAATTCGTACCATAGTTATTAAAATCGGCTTGGCTCAGTCGAATCGGAACGAAACCCGCCAAATCGGACAGAGAGCCGAGCTGGTTTGCACATTTTGATCAAGAAGCATGTGAACCGGTCAAAAACCAATAAAAACCATCCAAACCTGCCTGTTTCAATAAAATCTGGAGATCAGCCCGGCTCGGTCAGGCCCATATTACACTATGTACAAAAATTTTCAAGTGTTTGGATTCGAACTTGTACAAACTGTATAATGGACCTTCTTGTTTTTTAAAAAGTTTCATAACTAATAAAATTTGCGTAATTTAAGAATAATAATAACATAAATAAGTATATAGCATTTTTACGAAAATGACCTTAATAAAATAAAACTTTCACTTAAAAAATATTTTTTCTTCGAATCTATAAATAAGCAATGACCCAATGGTTGAATCATTGATCTATCGGTTGAACCAGTAACACGATGACTTATCCCAGTCAATGACCAACTCGGGTCTGATAGCTATGTTTCGTACATTAGGTCTTAGGCTAGGAATGTAGTTAAACTTATTTTCCGTCAAGGTGTTATTTATTTTTTTTACACAATGCCATCGTCCTCAACCTTTTAGTCCCCATATTGTCTGCTTGAATGGAATAAAAATTTTAAAATGGAGAATGAAAACAAAAATATAGAATGAAAAAAATATCAATTTCATTCTCTCCCAACTTTGCGTGAACTTTAGGGCCCGTTTAAGATAGCTTCTGCTTATGCTTTTGACAAGTAGAAGAAGAGAAGCAAAAGTCTGAGCTTTTGAGTTAGTGTTTGGCAACTAATTTTAAAAGAGTTTTTTCTTCCGGAAGAGCATTTACTTGTGTTTGGTATGATCATGCCAAAAGCTATTATGGTATTAATAATATCATTTTTACCCTTAGTTATGAGAATGTATTAGTTTAATTATCATATTAAAATTTTATTAGTAAAGCATAGACATAAATTATATAGTCAAATTAAATAAAAACAACAATTTAAATTGAAGTCCGTGACTTCACAATTAATTTTAATCATATATTTTATGTAATCCATAATTGTTATCAATTTTTTAATTATATATTTATCATTTTCTATCAAAATTTACTAAAAATTTAATTTTAATTAAACTGAAAAGGTTGTTTGATAGTTTTTATACAAATTCACCAAAATGAATAGAGCTCGTCTCAAATCTAAAGAAAAATTTGGCATAAAATATGTAAATTCTCTTCTACAGCAATAAAAATAGAGTAGACTGTGAAAGGAAGCTAGAAATGCAATTGTCAACTACTAATGAATTTGTATGAAGAGATTATCATTTTGACAGTTCAATAATGCACCAATTGATAAAGAAAGCAACATTAAAAATAAAACAAAAATAATTAATTACATAAAATTTAAATTTAAATGCAACAATTTTAGATTGGAAACAATAAGAAAACAATGTTCATCTAAGCATAAGCTCTCTAGCAATTCTATCACAAATAAATCTCATTTCTTCCTCATCAACAGTTGAATTTATATTTGAGTCTTCATCATCAGGCAAATAATCTTCTTTCTCATTGTATTTTTGAAATTTCAAAGCAACTATAGCCTCCCTTCTTATAAAGTTATGCAGTGCCATTGAAGTCGTAACAATAGCTACTTGCTTATCAAAATCATAATTTGGCGTATGTTGTAATATTCTTCATCGCGATTTCCATACCCCAAAGCAACTTTCAATAACACTTCATAGTGAGAAATGTGCATGATTAAAAACTTCTCGAGAGCCTCTAGGTTGACTACCATGCCTAAAATTAGGAAGATGGTATCTATCTCCCTATATGGAGCTAAATAAACTTTCATAGTTGGATAGCTCGAATCAACCAAATAGTATTTATCTGCAAAATTATCAATTCAAATATCAATAGAAGTAAAGACCTTATGATGTTACCAAAATATACAAAAATTATTTATAAATAAAACTCACAAACCATCCAATGGTTTAGAAAATTTTAGATCAACGCTTTATAGAGCTTCCAATAATATACGCGTATCATGTGCTATTCCTTCCCACCCTGGCCACACAAAGGTGAATAGCATGTCAAAACTACACATGGCCATGATGTTTTAGGTAGGATATCCCTTTCTACCAATGTAGGGGATTTTCTCATTCGTTGAAAGTGATGTGTGAACATGTGTTCCATCAATTGCTCCAATACAATCATATCAAAAGAAAATAAAATAGAAGAAATAAAGCAAAAATAATTAGAATAATGTTTTCAAATGAAATATGATATTTCAACATTTATTATCTAGATTACCTTAAAATAAGGCCAATACTTGGGATTTGATCTAATATAAAGTGGAACTTCATCATAATTATCAAGTGGTATAATTTCTTGTAAAGCGAGATTAATAATTTTTTCTAGTACAATCCCAAATTGTCTATTCACTGTTTTACCTGAACGTTGAAACCTTTCTTGAATCATCCTATTACCAGCACTATGTCCCAATGTCATCAAAAACATACATACTGCCTCTTCTAATTGCACTCCTTTACCTGAACACAACCCATAACTTCTTAATCTATCACATAATTTGCAAAATACATTTCTTCATTCGAAACATCTCTTGATATTGCCTATCATTTCCATTAAGAATCTCCATAACAAACTTCATTGCTGTACGAGAGGAATCCCTACGGTTCTTTTACTAAAAAAGTGTTATGATGTTGCACAATTGTAACTACAGTAGTAAGGAGAAGCTCATTAAAATCTATTTCATATCTCATAACTTGATTTATGAATTCTTTATGTAGCTCTTCCTCTGAATCGTCGTCCATTCTGTAATCATATAACCATTCATAAAATAATATAATTTCACAAAAAATATTCATCATGTGAGTGCCTTACAATAACATAAACTTCATATTACCTTCAAATAACACGAGTCTCACATAGATTACAAATAAGAAAAGTAGTTGATTTTGCCAAAATAAACGTTTGAACGTATATTACTTTAACCCTAATATAAATATTTCAAAGTTGGTATTGTTGATCCTTCAACCATTCAATTTGATATTTAAGTTCCTTTAAAGCAACAAAAATCTCTTTATTTGCTTTCTTTGTGAATAGACCCAATCCAAGCTTGAAAAGAGGAGTCATTAGTTCACAACCTGGAAGTGTAGCCAACTTATCCATAACCTCTTGAACACTACATCTAGGTGGATCGGTGTGTATATAGGAGCTCCTATTTTTAACAGCTTCACGAAGTTCTTCAAGTTGGCTGCATAGTTTTGTTCTTGCTGATTGCTTATTTTTTCCCTTCCTTAGTTGCTTCCTAGTTGGCTCAACCACTTTATCTTAGTGAATGCTATACCCTATTTTCTCATGGTCACCATCAAATTGTTCATTTTCAGCAGAATCATCATCTTCAGTAATAGTTGCATTTTGTGAATATAAAGGATGCATTAAACCAGATGCAGGTGCCCAAGAACTTGCTCCAGTAGCTGTGACATCGCGAAACATCTCATCTAATTTGAATGCATGATCTAAACCCTTCATACAATATTTTGCAGCTTCCGGATATTTCTGTTAAATAATTTAGAATTTTAGAAATATTATATAATTGGGTGTATTATAATTAAATAAAGAAACTTGAAACACTTACTTGTAGTTTTGTAACCCACCATTCATTTGGAGCATCTATAGTTTGCCTTTCCATATCCCAACCAAGTCCAGTTTCTTCTCTTAACAATGCATCCCATAGCTGCCACACTTTCTTAGTTGTTTCCTATCATAATCTCTATATGTTGCTTTGTTAAAGTTCTCAATAAAAAGTTTCCAACCCTCTTTGCTCAAGTGTGTTCCATTTTTGTTACCATCCCTCACTTGTTCTACAGCTACATCAACCCAAATCTCATGTGTTCACGCATTCTAAATTGCTTTTGATTTTCCCTTTATCCCCTCAGTTGCCATCTACATTTAAAAATGTTTTATTTACAGATAATTGTTCCTCAATATTCTTGCTTTGTAAAATGGCAAATATACCAGAGATCTAATCAGAAAATGTAGAGAAACAGGGACATGAGTATATGATGTTTTAATCAATGAAAGATATTGAATCAATCATGGCAAAAATACTATAACCATTCATTTCCTTTCCGACAGGTAAATGAATTATGTATTTAGAGTATAATCATAGTATACATTTTGTGTAACTTGTCGGATTAAAAATTCCTTAATCAATCAAGTTTAAATTAAATTGACATTGGTAGTTCGTAATCCAAATCTACTTAGATATTAGCAAAAATAATCACACTCAGAAGTCTGTCTTTACTGATTTCATGTTAAATCCATAGTTGCATTCATTTAAAAATGATTTTCCCAACTTCATAGTGTTTATTTGATATCAAGCCTCAAGTTCTTAAATTGACTTAACAAAGCTCAAGTTCCCCATGAAAAGGCAACACAAACTAATCTGCTTTCCACTTTATATGTAAATACACTGCACAAGCATTCATTCATTAAACAAAACTACTCAACAGCACTCGGAAGCCTGAAATTTGAAGAAAATGAAATGCATATGGCAAAACGAAATGTCAACGATAAAAGAAATTTCTCCCGTAACATCAGTTGGCCGCATGTAGATGCACAGGAAATACCCAATCACAAACCCATCTTCAAAAATCGAAGGCACGTTAAAAAACCCAGATAAATACGCATTAAACCCATCATTTCTTGAATAAAACCTAGAAAAGAAAAATCAAGAAGGGAATGATACGAATTTATTGTAGTTAACCCATGTGTTATAGACAAATAACGTTGTTGCAAAATAAAATGATAAGAAATTGAAGGTAAACTGCAAAATCTTACCAAGAGATGAGAGGAGTTCCTACAGACACAACCTGAAGAAAGGGATTAGAGAAGAAGAAATGAAGAAAATTGAAAAGGTTGTGATTTCATAGGATACGGTTGGAATTTCATTTTGTTCTTTACAAATGTAAGGGGTATAATAGAATTTTAAATTCTCCTTAAACTAGAAGACTGATTTCTCGTCTTCTTGGGTAAGAGTTTTTAGATGAAGTCAGAGCTCTTCTAATTAGAAGAAGTCCTTTAATAAAATTAGCCAAACTGATCTAAAAGCATTTTTAGGCCACAAAAGCTCATTTTAGCTTTTGAAAAGCTATCCCAAACGTGCGCTTAGTCTAGGATAGCAAAGTATCACCTCTTCCATAGCCATTCTTACCTAGCCTGACCCACTAACATTGTTGCTACCCTTAACCATAATGCTTGTGCCACTAGCCTTGTTAGTAGGGTTGGGCAAATCTCTCGAATCGAATCGAATCGAATCTAACTCGACGGATCTTGTCAAATTAAATACTCGAACAGGTATCTAAATTGAGAACTAACGGGTACGGTTCGGTTCTCGGTTCTAAACCAAGAATCGAAGAACCGAATCTTTCTAAATTTTTTTTTATATTGAATAAATCAAATTATTTAAATTTTAATTTTTTCTAAACAAATTAACAATTTCTAAATCCAAGTTTTTGGCCCAATAATTTGTTTCATTTCTAATTTTTTAATGTTTAGCCCAATTACCCATTTTATTATCTCATTTCTTAGCCCAACAAAATTCAACCCACTAAATAACCTTAAACACCAACACTAAAGTGCATAACGTTGTCTCGACTCTCGCAGTCTCGCTGACATTCCAAAACCTATACAATCGTCGGCTGACGCTGTGACCTCCGATCGAAGCTGTGACCTCCGCCAACCGAAATTTTGACCGTAATGATCATTTGAACAAGGTACTCTACTAGTCTCTAACATTTCAAAACCATTGAATGTGTCATTAGTTGTATTTATATAATGTTGTTATAAATGTTAAATAATTTAATTATAGTACAGAACCAAACGAAATCGAACTGAACCGAACGGAACCGAACCCAAACGGTTCCATAATTGGACCCAACGGTTCTATTAACTAAATACCCGAAAATTTTGATTTGGTTCGGTTCTCTTTAGAACCGAACCGACCCATGCCCACCCCTACTTGTTATCCTACCTAATTTGCCACTGGCCTAGACTGTCCATCAAATGGTTTGAGCCCCTCGTCCAGTTGATCATCGTTACTCTCCTATTTGTCTTTTTCTTTTTGTTTTATTTTATTTTATTTTATTTTTTCCATCAATATATTTTATTTTTATTTTTTTTTCCATCAAATAATAACTTTTGAACCATTTGTATTAGCCAACAAACAAATTGCTCAAATTTCCAGCTTACTAAGCACATCACATAACCAAACAAGCCATATCTTAATTATACGATAACCAATAGTTCTCTGCCACGTTCAATTACAAATTGGTTCTGCTCTGGACTTCTGATTCGGCTAGCTCAGCTGGCACTCCTTTCTTCCTCCGCTTGGGTGAGCCACTTTCCGAGGCCCATGATATTGAAGAAAAAGCGGGCTCAGGTGACCGCCGCTTGGCCGTCACTTTAACCAGTTCAGGCTCATATGAGCCGGCTTTGTGTGGAAAATTCAACAACGCCTTCGAGCCACGCATCCTATAAGCCGCTCTATCATAAGCCAAAGCCGCTTCCTCAGCTTTCTCATATGTCCCAAGCCACACTCTCGCGCCGTTTTTAGCCGGGTCCCTTATCTCCGCTGCAAACTTCCCCCACGGCCGTTGCCTCACACCCCTATAATGCTTCCCTTTTGGCCGTGCCACTGCTGGCTCCACCTTTGCCGTTCTCGCTTCAGCTATGCTCATCTCCTCCTCGACCTCAAACCTCGGCTCTGACTTAACATCGTTAAATGGCGTCCATCCTTCGTTGACGGCGTCATTCAACAGCCCATAAATAACCATGTCTTCAGAGTCATCAACCTTTAATGGCAAGTCACCCCATGTTTCCATTAAACACAGCATGAGATTACTGAAGCTCGAGCTCCGGCAATACCCCGGCTGATATTCCACCGGAAATTTCACCGGCGTTAACTCGCTCAAAACTTGGTTGTGCATGATTTTCTGCACAATATCAAATATAGCTTTTTAAAATCCTGAATTTCGGAAACCAGCAAGGAAAGTACTGAATTTTGGAAGGGAAAGATGAGTGGGGTATATATAGGGAGATGAGAGAGAAAAATGTAGAGGAGGTGCATGCACTAGGAATTAAATTAATATTTTGTAATTATAGAAAATGATTATGTCCATGTTTCCTTGAAATTTCGAAAGTGGCAAGTGGAAGCAACTTGTTGAGAGGTGTATAAGTTGGATTTGTATTGTGGAGGATAAGCAATTCTGGCGTCAGCTTTTAACGTCACACCGCACTATAAATGCGAGGATATAGAAATGTCAAGTGGGTAGCCTTGCTTGTCGATTGGATTTGATCAATGGGACATTCAAGCTTGTATTAAGATGAATCATAAATAGTATTGAGCTTGAAAAACATATTCCACCAGCTAGCTCAATGGGCAAAACCGTCATTTTATTTTTTAAATGAATTTCTTTTTTCTTACATACCCTATTATTCTAAAAATTCATTCAAAAAAAAAAAAATGAGGCTCAAACAAGGGTCTATCTCCAATTCATTTTTTTCCCCACACAACTACAGAACACTTACAATCTTCATATTGATTCAATTTACCATTCTACCTCTTTCTTACATATATTATTCAAAATGGATGACATCAAACAAGAATTATAATAAACAGTAAACGCAGTCTTTATCATTGTCATTAATATATGCTTATCGTAACAATTGTTTTTCATGTTACAATGTTTGAATGACTAGCAATTATGTATAGAGCCTTGAGTTAAGTCATAAATTTTCTAATCTTGACTCTAAATTCTAATATTTGATGAGTGTCATATGCAAGTGGCAAATCATAAACAATTAAATGAACAATCATGATCAGTTTTTTGCATAATGACACTCATCAAATCTCATAATCTTTATACGATCCAAATTCAAAAATCTGTGATCAACTCAAGGCACTACACAAAATCGCTGGAGTCATTACAAATATTAAAACATGAGTATATATTTACTATTTAGTCTATTTACTACAATTTTCAAAACCAAGTTAATTGAATTTATTTTTAAATATTTCTTTTCAATTCTGGTATATTTATATTATTTTACCTCTTTCTTCCATATATTATCTCAAATGGGAGTTCAACCAATTATACATTTACATATGAATTCTATCAGATTTGAATATTAATATGCAAATGATGAATTAGTAAAAAGATTCCAGGTGTTTCTTCGAACTTTATGTATATATTTTAATGAATTGTATCTTGCATAAAGATTCAATATATTTAAAGGATTGACAAGATACAGAGCTGTGACGATATTTAGCTTTTGTAACTAAATGGTCCTAAAAGCAATTTTAAGGACTAATTTGAAATTTCTCCTGAACTTCAGCAACCATCTGTAAAAATTACTGGTAGACTACAAAATTTACATTTAAAAATTTCACTTCAAACTTTCGGACTATATTTATCACTTTCTTAAAAATCGATAGAAAGCGATTTTTATAATTAAAGAGGTTACAAAAATATTAACTTCAGAAATTTGTTAGTTTTCCATTACAAAAATAGAAAATTTAATTCATTTATATATATGTGTAAAGATATGTTCCCGCGTTAATTTTAACTTAATAATGAACAAAAGGAGAGGTTAACAATGACCACAATCGATAGTTTACATAAAGTAATTAATTAATTAATTTTTTTATACTCGCATTTTTAACAATAAATACTTTTTGTATATATTGTTGTACAAACCCCAAAAAAAAAAATGATATTTCCATGTTAGACAATGCATTATCTAAATATTCTTATATATGTTTGAAGTTGATCTATGTTTCGTTTGAAGATTTCTTAGATTTAAAAATTGGAAAAATTGCAACAACGATCCCTAACCTTTTCGATTTTTGCAAACTTTATCCTAACCTTCAATTTATCTCAACAACGGTCTCCAACGAAGTCCAATGGATGGAATCCCCCCTTTTTTTTTGCGTGTTTGCTGTTAGTTGATTAAAAAAAATTATTTTGACCATATTTTAATTATATATAGAGGGGCAAAATGATAAATTTACACTTTTCTATTATGAACAGTTAAATATATTACATCAAAAATAAAAATAAAAGAATTGGAAGAAGACATCTTGTACTTGTTCTTTCTCATCCCACCGAACCAAACCAACCTACAGCCACGGTCGCCGCAACCTCCAAAGAACCACCGTCTAGACCAACCACTACAACCACAACATCCTCAAATCCACCATCCAATAAATATGCAAGTTTCTGCACAAATCCACATTAAGATTTCTAGATTAATTAAGCTAATACATGGTAGCAGCACCCAATTCAGTTTAGAAATCAAACGGTGATGACATGGTGTTTGTGGACCATGGACCTCCTTGTTCGCCTTCTCGTTCATTTTCTAGGTGAATTGGGTGATGACATGGTGTTTGTCAACAGTTGCTCATTTGAATTCATTTTCTGGACCACTGCCTTCAACTTTAGCATCATGCACTAAATTACATGTACTTGATTTGTAGAACAACACTCTTCCTAGTGCAATTTGTTGATGCATCCAATACCAATTCACTAGAATAAATTGCCGCCACCACCAGCATCACACCGACATAGCCACCCATCTCACAAATTTGGTCGTGGATCAAACTGCTAGAGTCACCTAGCAACGATTTGACGAATTCAAAAGAAAGCAAAGTGTTGACCTCACAAATTGGACCCTTCACGTGGCCAACCGATAGTTATTCCACGTATTCCTCCCTACGCACAGTCAACACAAGGTTAGATGCACACAGCCAGAACCAACGAGGGTGGTGGCGACCGCATACACTCTGACGATCAAATTAACCTCAGGTGGTCGTAACAATACCAAGGTTATGCTAAATAAGGAGGAGAAGAATATATATTTGCTTGCTATGGAAAGCTACGTTGTAAGAGTTTCATTGCCTTTACCTCTTGTCAAACCTTGGGTATTTATAGGTGAGGAGAATCGGTGGATGTAAGACACGTGTATGCATCTGATGTTGTGAAGCGTCTGCTCATAGGCGTCAATCAACCGCGTCATAGAGTGGGCGGACAATTGCTTCTTCCGAGTTGAGTTGACATAAAGTTGATACGTCACATCAACTAGGCTCATAGAGACGTCAAATCAATTGAACCTTAGGGGCAGAAAGGATCTTGACATAGATCTCTTTTTGAAATTGGCGACGGGTCTTCTGATAGAGAATCTTGAAATGTATTGTGCCTCGGCTTCAGGTGCGGGGACGCTTTGATTGGTTCGGTAGATAACGCACTTCAACAGTATTGGTGGTGGTGGTGGTGGTGGTGGCGTCACTTCGGAACCACTCCGGTTGGGTGTTTGACGCCTCGTATAACGCGGTGGTAGACTTTTCGAAGTGGTTCAGATAGGGACGTAACAGTGGTCCCCCTAAGTTCAAGTATAAATATTTATGTCATGGGTGGACTTATTTTTCGATCGGGTATGTCCGCCTCAGGATGGGGACCGCGATCTGTGAGGGCTTATGGGTCGAATTCCTGTGTTCACCGAAGTGTTGACCATACGCAGATGCGCTAAAGATTTATTACTATGTAAGGGAAGAACTTATCCGAGGCCGATGTGCTACCAACTGGACGATCCGTTAGGAAATAGATAGAGCTTTGTAAAGAAGCTTCCGAGGCGATGACTCACAGGGGGCTCCGCATCATATGCGTCTAAGCTTTGTAAAGCTGTGTAAAGAGCTTATCTGCCACCGATGCGTTAACACACAGGGGACGGCGCGTTGGGAGATGGCTAAAGCTTTGTAAAGTTTAGGAGGGAACGCAGCTTCCAAGACGATGACCCACAGGGAGGTTCTGCATCAGATATGTCTAAGCTTTGTAAAACTGTGTGAAGAGCTCATCTGCCACCGGTGCATTGACCCACAGGGGACGACACGTTGGGAGATGGCTAAAGCTTTGTAAAGCTTAGGAGGAAACACAGCTTTCGAGGCGATGACCCACAGGGGGGCTCCGCATCAGATGCGTCTAAACTTTGTAAAGCTGTGTGAAGAGCTCATCTGTCACTAGTGCGTTGACCCACAGGGGACGACGCGTTGGGAGATGGCTAAAGCTTTGTAAAGCTTAGGAGAAAATGCGACTTTCAAGGCGATGACCCACAGGAGGGCTCCGCATCAAATGCGTCTAAGCTTTGTAAAGCTGTATGAAGAGCTCATCTGCCACCGGTGCGTTGACCCATAGGGGACGACGCGTTGGGAGATGGTTAAAGCTTTGTAAAGCTTAGGAGGGAACGCAGCTTCCAAGGCGATGACCCATAGGGGGGCTCTACATCAGATGCGTCTAAGCTTTGTAAAGTTGTGTTAAGAGCTCAATCTGAGGTGGGCATGTTTGACTTTAAATGATTAGATAGCTGTCGCTTATTTTCAAAGCGATAGTTGGGGACGATGCCCATTCCCAGAAAAGGCTACTGCGGCTACTTATTGCAGACGGTTGACAGTGATCGAGGCAACGCGTTTCGCAAGAGCGTGAAGATCACAGCTAGATCTTAAGCGTATATCAAATCTGGCATTTCGTTTCAATGGCCAAGATTGATGATGTGACGAACGATCTAGATTGATTGCATTTGAATTCAACGGTATAGATGAGCTGGGACGCTCTATAAAAGGTGGACTTGACGAATTTTGGAGCTTTTCACTTTTACGAAATCGAAATCCCCATACACTCTCAAAACCTTTGCGGTTTTCGACGATCTTCAAGCAATTTCGGCGAAAAATCCCAGTTTTTGGTGACTCACATTGTTTCTCGACCGTTTCCGGCTGCTGGACATTCCGTTTTTCAAAAGTTTCAGTAAGTATTTGAAACTTTTCATTTTGAAAATGGCTTTTGAAGGTAGTGGTAGTTCGGGTAGGGGGTTGGAAGTAGTGAGGGTGGATGAGCCTATTTTGGCGACCTCCTCTGAGATAGTCGAGGCAATTATTGGGAGGAATATATGGAATAGGCCAGATAGCCCGGTTGACACATCTGTGCATTGGGGGGCATCGGATTACCCCTCTGAGCTAAAGGGTGCTGACCTGGAAATACTTAGGGCTGAGTATAGGATCCCAGATAGTGTAGATCTGATCCTACCAGAACCTGATAAGTAGGCCTATTATCCTAGGTCGGGATGCATAGCAATAAGTGAGGCGATCCTTAGGGCAGGCCTTAGGCTTCCAATTCACCATTTCTTCCGTATGGTATTTAGGTCATACGGCTTAGCTCCTACCCAACTGAACCCGAACTCCTTGAGGAAAATGGTGGGCTCCTGGATGTTGTGGAAGGAGGCATCGCTTGGTGTGGAGATGCCTTTCTCTGTATTCCAGACCCTCTACATCCCTAAGGTAGCGGCTGGGAGGGATAAGACCAGGGGATGGTACTACTTGACCTCATGGGGTTCCTACACTCCATTCGTGCTCGATCTGTCGAGCTCCATCAAGGAGTGGAAGAGCTCGTTGTGCTGGGAGATGGGACACGATGGAGAGGGACCCCCTGACACCTCTTACGATCCCCACAAAGTATTCGACGCTTAGTGAATACTGTGGTTTTACGTTTCTTGTTTACTTTTCCTCAATTCGGTACTTAACTGTTCTGTTTGTTTTTGACGGTTCTCTTCCTCGGTGTGAACTTTCGACCGATAACTTCGACATCATCTGCAATATTTAGCAGCTGCCTTTGAAGAAGAGGTCGTTCCACAAGTTGATAAGGAAAAACTTTCACTTCATGAAACACGATTTGATGGCCTCTCAAGGTAAATGTCCCGAAGCGAATTCCTTCAGTACTTTCCGAACCTTTTATACTTGTACTAATTTGCCTGTTCCCTTGCAAATAACTTTAATAAGAAGCTGCCTCTGAGGCCAGATTTCAAGACCATCCAAAGGATGATGGCCGAGGTGAGAGCCTTGAAGACCTCCTCGTCTGCATACAAAAAGTAGATGGATGATCTGGTGGAGGCTAGTAAGAGGCTCCAGCCTCCCACCGAGGAGGAGGTGGCAGAGGACCTAGACGCCAATCTGCTGCGGAAAGGGAAAAACCCCGCCGCCCCCTCAAAGCGCCCAACTGTGGCGAGGCCACCTCTAGCTTTGAGGCAGACGACCATTCCAACCGGGGTGGTTATCCAAGAGAAGAGGCCTACTTCTTTCGAGGCTTCTCTAGCCCCGGCCACATCGCCAGTCGTCACTGTGCCCATTGCTCAAGCGTCGGGGCAACAAAAGAGGAAAAGGGCCCGTCCCTCGAAAGAGGTGGACTGCTTGGGCCTCAATTTCGAGGAGCCCGTGAAGGACATTCTGGAGGCTCTTCCTCCAAAGATGGTTGAGGTGGCGGTGGTCTAAAATAAATATTGGACTGAGGAATGGAGAGATCACACTGCCTCCTACACTGCCGAGGACCTGGTTGTGGCCAATAGTGCTTGTGTAGCCCAGGCCTTAAGCACCAGCATCCAACTCGAGGGCTTGGTAAAAGACCTCAATGCAAAGAGGGAGGACCTCGCTAAACACCTTGAGGAAGTGATGCATTATGGTGACGAAGTGAGGGAGGCCCGAGCTAAGGCCGACGAGGAAGGGAAAGGAAGGAAAGAGACTGAGGCCCAGCTGGGGATTGCGAAGGAAGAAATAGAGCGGCTGAAGAAGGAGCTCTATGAAGTGGTGTGTCAGGTGGCTGCTATGACACGAAGAGTTGATCATGCAAATGAGCACCATCGACTCGCCACGGAGGCTCTGGAGGCCTCTAATAAAGAAAAGGTGGAGCTGAGGCAGAGGGCGGATGCCCAGGCTGAAGAAATCGCCTCTTTGAAGGAGAACCTCAAGTCGGCAGGAGAGGTGGCTGTATAGGATTTTATCGCCCACTTTGAAGAGCAGCCCCTATATGATGACTTCGCCAACTTTAGGCTTCTTGGAGCGCCCAAGGGATATTGGGTTGGCTAAAAGAGGGCCATCCTACTATGGACGTATCTTCGATTAAGTCAGAGTTTGGTGGTCCTACAGGAGGTCGACCTGATAGGCTTGCCGAGGACGCTCCAGAGGCTCCTGGGGCAAAAGCTGTAGAGGCTGGGTCTTCAGATGCCCCAGTAGAGTAGAGCTAATATATTTTGTTAATGGCTTTGGCCTCTTCTATAATTAAATTCTCAATATGAATGAAAATGAAATTTTTTTGTACAAGTGTTGTCGCTTCTGTTTCTTCATCGTGTTGAGTTATTTACACTTAAGTATGTGAATGACAACCACTTAAGCGCCTATTACTAATAACCAATTAATAACAGAAGATCGGACCAATTAACATAATGAAGAACTGAGGTAACAATTTACTAACCGATGTAACAAACAACTGAAGGAATTATATCACCCTTCACTAAGGCCTTTCCAGGACTAAGATAGGGAAGTTCCAAATGAGATCGGATCGTGACACGCGTTAACTGGACATCATTAAGATCGGGTCGGAACATAAGCTCATTATTGATAGTACTTCCTCAAATGTTCGATGTTCCACTCACGAGGCAGTACTTTCCCTGCCATATCTTCAATTTCAAAAGTACCAGGTCGGGATTCCCTGCGGATACGGTAAGGACCCTCCCAGTTCGGTCCCAACACTTGAGACCCGATTGGCTTTGATAATTGAAAGATCCTTCTAAGTACGAGGTCCCCCAGACGAAAAGTTCAATTTCTAACCTTGGATTTATAATAGCGGGTCATCTTTCTATGATACTTTGCCAAGTTTACCTGGGAGGCATCCCTCCTTTCTTCAAGGAGGTGGAGTTTGCTTATTCAAGTCTCGTCGTTACTGATTTCATTGAAGTGTACTCGGCGGTACGATGGGACTCTGACTTCAACCGGGCTCATAGCTTCTGCTTCGTAGGTCATGGAGAAGGGTGTCTCCCCTATTGCAGTTCTGTTAGTCGTTCTGATGGCCTAGAGGACGTGGAAAAGCTCGTCGACCCAAGCCCCTTTTGAGGTGTCAAGCTTCCTTTTCAAGGTATGCTTGATTGTTTTGTTTACTGTCTCAACTTGCCCATTTGATTGTGGGTGATGAGGCGTCGAGAAATCCTTCTTTATGCCAAGTTCGTCACATAAGTTTCGCATTTTCTTGTTGTCGAACTGTTTCTCGTTGTTAGATACTAAAGAGTGGGGAATGCCAAACCTACAAATGATATTCTTCCAGACAAATTTTGTAGTATTCGCCTCGGTGATTTTTGCAAGGGGTTCAGCTTCGACCCACTTAGTGAAATAGTTGATGGCGACAATGGCAAAAATCGTACTTCCCCTTCCTTTTGGGAGTGGACCAATGAAGTCAATGCCCCATTTGGCGAATGGCCAAGGGCTGGTCACTACATAGAGACTCTGAGAAGGCTACCTTTGAATATTAGAGAAGTGCTGACACCTGTCATATTTCTGGACAAGCTGGCAAGCATCCCTTTTCAGGGTCGACCGAAAGTAGCCTTACCGAAGCACTTTGTGTGCCAGAGCCGTTCCCCCGGAGTGATTTTCGTAAATTCTCTCATGGATTTCCCCGAGTATATATATAGCATCTTCGCCTCCTACAAATCAGAGAAGTGGCGAAGCGAAGCCTCTTTTGTAGAGGATATCTTCTTGTAGGACGAAGTCTGCCGCCCTTCTTCTTAACTTTCTTGCCTCGCTCCTGGAGGCTGAAAGTGATTGTTCCTTGAGGTAGGCGATGATGGGCTGCATCCATACTAGGGTGCCTTCTATCCATAGCACCTCTTCATCTCCAGAAATGGAGGGCTTCGATAAGTGCTCAATGGGTACAATCTTTAGTAGCTCTGATTCCTTGCTGCTGGCCAGTTTTGATAGGGCGTATGCATGAGTATTCTCTAGGCATGGGACTTGAATCAGCTCAAACCATTCAAAATGAGGAACTAGGTCCTGGACTAATTTTAAGTATGCAACCATGCGACTGCCTTTGGCCGCGAAGTTTCCATTGACTAGGCTTACTACAAGCTGAGAATTGCTGCTTGCTAGGAGCCTTCTGACCTGCATTTCTCTTGCCAGTCTAAGGCCTGCTAGAAGGGCTTCATATTAAGTAGCGTTGTTCAAGACTTTGAAGTTAAACCTTACTGCGCAATTTAGCTTGTGTCCTTCAGGGCTTTCCAAGACGATCACTGACCAGGAGTCGACCTCTCCTGAGGATTCATCCACGAACAGTTTCCACGTCGGGGGCTTGACTGGTTCCATTGTCACCTCCATTTCTGGGGCTTTGGCAAACTTAGCCACAAAATCTGCAAGGGTCTGGCCCTTGATGGCATGTCGAGGTCGGAACAGTATGTCGAACTCACTGAGCTCGATTGCCCATTTTAGCAGACTTCCTGATGCGTCCGTTCTTTGCAGCACTTACTTTAATGGAAAGTTGGTGAGAATTTCAATTAAGTGGGTCTGGAAGTATGGTCTCAACTTTCTTGAGGCTGTGATGAGAGCGAGTGCCAATTTTTCCATATCTAGATAGCGTGTTTCAACTGGGAGGAGTGCTTTGCTAACTCGGAGGAGTGCTTTGCTAACATAGTATACCAGCAACTAGTGCTCGTTTTCTTCTCTAACTAGGACAGCGCTAACCGTCTCGTTCGAAACAGCCAAGTAAAGTAGTAGTGGCTCTTCTGGTTGAGGTTTTGACAATAGGGGTGCCTCTCCCAAGTGCTTCTTCAGTGCTTGGAAGACTGCTTTGCACTCAGAAGTCCATTGGAACTTCTTTCCTTGCTTCAGTACATTGAAGAAGGTCAAGCTCTTACTAGTAGCTCTGAAGATGAAGCGACTGAGTGCCACTATCCGATCATTGAGGCTTTGGACTTCCTTTGGTTTCTGAGGTGACCTCATTTCAAGCAAGGCCATTATCTTCACTGGGTTCACTTCGATCCTTCTTTGGTTTACAATGTATCCCAAGAACTGACCCGAAACTACTCCAAAGGTGCACTTGAGGGGGTTCAACTTCATTTTATATTTTCTAAGTATCTGAAAGGTTTTGTCGAGGTGACTTACATGTTTGTTGGCCTAAACGCTTTTGACTAGCATGTTATCCATGTAGACCTCCATGGTTTTGCTAATGAGTTTGGTAAACATCATGTTGACCAGCCTCTAATATGTAGGTCCAGCATTTTTCAATCCGAAGGGCATGACTTTCTAGCAGTACAGCCCCCTATCTATGATGAATGACGTAGCCTCCTCATCGGGTTGGAACATGGGTATCTGGTTATACTTTGAGTATGCATCCATGAAGCTCAAGAGTTCATGTTCGGCAGTGGAATCCACAAGTTGGTCTATCCTTAGAAGTGGGAAGCTGTCTTTAGGGCATGCCTTATTTAAGTTTATGAAGTCTACGCATACTCTCCACTTTTCGTTGGGATTCTTCACCAGGACCGGGTTGGATATCCACTTCGGATAGATGGCTTCTCTGACGAAGTCGCTGCATCTAAGTTTGTGTACTTCATCTTTGAGTGCCTCGTATCGCTCCGATTTGAGGGCACGCCTTTTCTGCCTATGCGGGGTACAGGAGAAATTGATGTTAAGATGATGGCAACTGATCTTCGGATCTATTCCCACCATTTCTTCATGCTTCCAAGCGAAGACATCTAAATTCCTTTTCACGAAGTTCACCATTTCTTCTTTTGCTTCGGGGAGCAGCACCTTTCCTATTCGCAAGACCTGACTGGGGTCCTCTAGGTTGGCGAAGAAGGTTTCAAGTTCTTCCATTGGGGTCGCATTTGGCTCGGAGTGAATGATCCGGGGGTCTAACTCATCAAGAGGGTGCCCTTCTTCGGGGGCCTCTTCCATGTCGACGTCTTCCTCCTGTTCAGAGGTATGCCCTTGTTCAGGGACGTCGATCATTTCCACATCTAAATTGGGTTCACTGGCAACTTCTGTTATGATCACATTAATAGTTCTAGGCTCCGATTTTCGCGAAGAGTTGAAGTAACACGCCCTGGGGCCCACCTGGTCGCCTCGTACCATAGCAATCTCATGTTCAATTGGAAATTTCATGCACAAGTAGTGGATGGAGGTGACAGCCCAAAGATCTTTCAAGGTGGGCCTTCCCAATACTCCATGGTAGGCTGATCTGTGGTCTACCACTAAGAATTCCATGAAGTGTTGGGCTACAAGAGGAGCTGAACCCATCTCGATGGGTAGGATGATCCACCCTCGTGGGACGATGCTGTCTCTAGTAAATCTGAACAGTGGATCGATCATGGGGATCAACCCATGTTCAATTTGCATTTTATCGAAAGGTGGAGCCGAATGGTATATTCATCGAACTGCCATTGTCGACGAGCATGCGTTTGAGCCCATTTCTCGCCACTACGACTCTCACAACCAATGCATTCCTTTACTTCCTTGGCGGGTCCTTTGCTTCCCTTGTGTAATTCCTTTAGGCATTCCTGGTGTTGCCACCGATGTGAGGTCTCCCAATGATTGTGTCAATCTCCCTGATGACTTGGATCCCAGAAAATGGGGCCTGATCTCTCTATCTGGACTATCCTTGGTCCCTTAATTCTCTTCTCGGGGGTGATTGCTCTCTATGCCCTCTCTCTCCCCTGTTCAGGGAGGCAGATCTGTGAGAATATTTGCTTCTTCTGGAGGGATGTGGGTTGCTTTGATCCGGGCATCGATCAGCGTCTCGGCACTCGCTGGTGTCATGCCCATGGAGTTGGTGAAAAGTGTAAAACCTTGCCCCTTCCAAGGGCCTATTTGACCACTTTTTCTTCTTCTTACTACTATCAGTTCCTTCATATGGCCCTGCTCTACCAGGGAAATTCTCGTATGCTAACACCGGGACTACATTTAGCGTGGCAGAAGCCAGTGCCTGTCCGGAGGTAGGAGCTACCATATGACCTGCTTGAGTCCATTGCTGAGTGACAAAGTGTGCTGCGGGTGCTCGACCTACCTGTCTCTGAGGCGGAGGGAACTGCACGGTTCCTGTGATCAATCATCTCTTCGCTGACGATCTAAACTCTTATCATTTCTACCAACTCGTTATAAGTGGTGGGATTTTTGTTATGCATGTCCCTCCAGAACAAAATGTTCATGTTGAGGCCGTCTTTTAAGGCTAAAAGGGCTTCTCTGTCAGTGACCTGCTCGTAATACGTGATTTCGTCTGTAAATCTGGCAAGATAGCTTTTCAGCGTCTCTCTAGGGGCCTGCCTCATATCTTACAGGCGTTGCACCGAGGCCTCTCCTTCTCTGCGCGAGAGGTACTGGTTCAAGAATGCCTTCTTCAGATCCAACCAACTCCTAATGCTCAGGGGGGAGTCTGTTGTACCACACTTTAGCACCTCCGCTTAAAGTTAAGTAGAAGGCTCTGCATTTCAAAGCAGGCGAGGCTCCTCTGAGGCTCATCTGCGTTATATACTTGGTGAGGTGCTTCTCCAGATCCCCCTTTCCTTCATACTTAGGGATCTTAGGGGGCATGAAATTCACAAGCATTGGGAAACTTCAGATTTCCCTTGAGAAAGGGAGGTTATCATCATCATCGTCAATTTCATAGGATCGACACGGCCCATCTGACCCTTCATCATCTTGAATGTTATGGGAAGGGAGAGATGCTTCTCCTCGACTTCCCCAATTAACCAAGCCCCTTCTCCCCTTCCTATTTCTAGGAGGAGGAGGTACTTGTTCTTGCTTTTGCTCTTGCCGAACTGATCTTCGCATTGAGTGGACCCTATTACTAAGATCCTGCCCTATTCGGTTGAAGACGCTGACTGACCTTTGTGCTTCATATTCCTAACGGAAATTGTCCCCCAATTGTGGTTCTATTGGGCTTCCTTGCACATAGGACGTGGCTTCAGCACCCACTTCTCTTTCGAGAGGGCACTCTCTGTGCTGGCTCACACGGCCTCGGGAACTGGATGCTAAGGCTTCCTGAACTAGATATGATCCTTGGGGAATTTGAGAGCCCCTGTGACGTCGGGCTTGCATGAGAAGTTCATACATTGCCATATTTTGGGTTGTGATGTCTTTCATGCCCGCAACTATTTGAGTCATTCCTTTAGTGAGCATGGATGTTCTTTCACCTCGGCGACGCCGGTGATGGGGTCTTTGGTGGGTAACATTGTTACGAAGCACCTCTTCTTCAGAGACCTCTGTCATAGGGTTCTAGTCTTCATGGCTGTAACTGATCTTATCCCCTTTTTCAAGGGTGACAAGAGCTTGGGTTATAACTCGACTTTGCTCTTTTTCAAGAACGTACCCTTTTCAGGGTAAATCAATAGTTTTTCGGTGGTTTTTCTGGTGGAGAATGTAGAACTTGGAATGGGAAGTTTCCCATAGACGGCTCCAATCTGTTGACCTTGCAAATTGGACCCTCCATGTGGCCAATCGATAGCTACTCTACGTATTCCTCCCTACGCAAAGTCAACACACAGTCAGATGCATACAACCAAAACCAACGAGGGTGGTGGCGGTCACATACACTCCGACGGTCCAATTAGCCTCAGATGGTCGGAATAGTACCGAGGTTATGCTAAATAAGGGGGAGGAGAATATATATTTGCTTGATATGGAAAGTTATGTTGTAAGAGTTTCATTACCTTTGCCTCTTGTTAAACCTTGGGTATTTATAGGTGAGGAGAACCGTTGGATGTGAGACACGTGTATGCATCTGACGGTGTGAAGCGTCTGCTCATAGGCGTCAATCAGCCACGTCCATAGAGCGGGCGGGCAATTGCTTCTTCCGAGTTGAGTTGACATAAAATTGATACATCACATCAACTAGGCTCATGGAGACATCAAATCAATTGAACCTTAGGGGCAGAAAGGATCTGGACATAGATCTCTTTCTGAAATTGGCAGCGGGTCTTCTAATAGAGAATCTTGGAATGTATTGCGCCTCGGCTTTAGGTGCAGGGACACTTCGATTGGTTCAGTAGATAACGCAATTAGACAGTATTGGTGGTGGTGGCGGCGTCACTTCGAAACCACTTCGGTTGGGTGTTTGACGCCTCGTATAACACGGTGGTTGACTTTCCAAAGTGGTTCAGATAGGGGCGTAACACAAAGATAATGTTCAAAAACCAAATCCAAATCGAGAAGCTACATCGTATACCCTAGCCGCGTCTTCAATAGATTCAAACATACCTAGCTATATTTGTTCGCCTTCATTGCCATGACTCCGTGTGAGATGGATGGTTGTGGTCGGTCAGTCGTCAATGGTGTCAATGTTGTGTGGCTGAAGAAAAAGAGGATTGGGCGAACGCGTAGGGGTAGATGTTTGAAGGAAGAAATTCCATTTTTTTGGTTGTTTTTGATAATTTTTTATTTTTTATTTATTTAAGATGGTGATTCTAAAGTTACCTCAATTATTTTAGTTAAAATTGCTCAAATTCCACTTTTTTGTCAACTAACTGAAAAAATGACAAATTTCATCATTTAGGACTTCCGATGCATATTTTTGAAAGGTTAGGAACCGTTGCTGACATAAATTGAAACTTAAGATAAAATTTGCAAAAATTGAAAAGGTTAGAAATTGCTGATATAATACCCCTTAAAAATATGTATGGCACATGACATGAGATAAGATGTAACCAAAAAAAAAAATTATTATTTATCTTTTTTTAAATCTATCTTGTGCCAAAGAGAAGCACTAATCAATTATTTGACTTGTTTTAACATGGTCAATATAGGAAATGTGAACCAATGCAGGTTTTGCATAGAGGCGAGAGAGACCCACGCCTATAGCTCAACATTTGAGGGTTAGCATATTTCTTTCTTCCCCCTTTTTTTTTTTGGTAAATTAGGTTCACTACGATTTTTTTTTAATTAAAATTTTGATAATTAGGCTCATTACATTCCATTTATAAATAAAATCTTTTTTTTTTTATTGTGGGAATTTCATTTCTAATTTAGGCCCATTTCATAAGTAACAAAAAGGGACAAGTGACTTATAATTTCTAAAACTTATGTTGCAATGATTTCTTAATTCTACTCTATTTATTCATTACATAAATAGTATTCGGTTTAACTGTTTAACATAAGAGACGTTTACTTGACGTGACACAAATTAACGAAAATCCTAAAATGAATAGTGAAATCGAGTCTTTATCGACATATAAACTTTAAAATTTTGAGTACTTGCTTAGCATAATAATTTGGTACATATTGTTGTATACCGTCAATATTATGAATAAATTTATTTAAATCGAAAACATGGATATTAATGGTGCTATTGACCTCTTACAACGATTTGTTTCATTTCTCAAAGATCGTAGAGAAATTGAATTTTTCTATTTGTCATGAATAAATTGACAACAATGAAGAAGTAAAATTGGAATTGAAGTTGTATTTCGAAAAAAATGTAAATTTTGAAGAAAGAAACAATTTAACGAAAGAAGTAGTGAAGAGATAATTAATTAGTTAAAGAATATTTATTGTTGAATACATTCTTTTTATAATTACCCAAGCTCTATCTTCTCTAAGATTCAATTTGAACAATTTAAACAATATGAAAAAAAATTATTTTTTTGCTAAACAGGCGTACAACCTTTTTCAATTTGTTGAAGCCTTATATGAATCTTGATAAGTATCTGGAATATAATGGATGTTCGAATATTAATTGAGATAATTTATTTTCTGAGTTACATGTTTTATGGTGCTATATATCAAGTAAAGCAACGAGAGCAATTAAAGTGGTACAATATTTGAAACATCACAAAAGCTTATATTACTTACAAAATTTTGTTAACCATACCCTATCTCCGATCAACTATACCATAATAATAATAATAATAATAATAATAATAATAATAATAATAATAATAATAATAATAATAATAATAATAATAATAATAATAATAATAATAATTGAATGAATTGATTATGTTATCAATTGAGAAAGAAAATAATTGAATAGTTAGATTATTCAAATTTGATTAATATTTTTTACATCTAAAATTGGAAGATGAATGGTATCTAACCGATCTTTTGAAATTTTGTTATCGACTTTGTTATTTGATTATAGTATAAGTCTTTTGTATAATATATTTTATTTGTTGTTTTATTGTTAAGTTTTAAATTAATGAGTTAACTATTAACTCCATAATACACTTTTAAATTATACATGCATACTACAATTTTGAGGCTTAATTTATGAATTTCGTCTTAGGTCCCGAAAATCACAGAACTAGCACTGTGGTAAACTATGTGCATATTGTATAAATATTATACTATTTCAAGTTAATTTGTATTTTTCTACTGATAGTAAGTGGCTAAGAGTGCATTCAGACGTGGATTTAAAATTAATCAGAAATAAATTAGGTCAATATCCACATTAAGCTTTTTCCAGTGGATATGTTAACTGTTGCAGTGTAGCTTGACATATTTATCATGAAAAAAAAAAAAAAAAACTCATAAAGCAGGTGAAAAACGTTATTTTTATTTATCAACAACTCATTTGTTTCTTTAATACAGTTATGTCCACCACATAGAGTCCTTACATATTGCCTCCAGACATGGGCACTTGTGGTGTCAATTAATTTTGGTCCTACAACGATTTTTGTTGTTACAAAATGATAAATTTTATATTTAATTTTTATTACACATTTTCTTCATATCCAAGTTAAAGTAATTTTTCAGCAAAGAGTGACACGTATACAATTTTTTTAAAAATAGTGGCAAAATTTGAATTTATAATCTTTTTGTAAATGATGCTATGTGATAAACTTTATTTAAGTGTTGATCAAATTTATTTATTTAAAATAGGGGTGGACCCACATGAGTCATGTGGGTTCAAATGACCCCACAAAATTTTGTCTGTTTGTTTTTACTTTTTTTTTTATTTTAAGAAAATGGTTGTTTAACCCGTTTTCGACCCACTTTAATACATATTAAATGAAATCGAAATATTGCATTCTTAATATCATTTCTAAGCGCTCATGGCCTAGTTTTTGGCTTCTTAATGGTGTGCGAAATGATCAATCATAGTAAAAAGTTACGATGTATCAAAGTAAGCTGTTCCACATTAGTATTTCAAAAATTTCGATAATATGCTAACTTTCAAAATTTGCAAATGATTGTATACTATTCAAATCTACAAATCGCTTGCATCATTTAGAAGTTAGTTACGAAAACTACATCGTAGTCATATCGAATGGTCCAAACAGACATCAAAAATAGTTAAATATGCGTCAAATGTACGTATTAAAAGAGGCGTTTAACTCGTCTTTTTTTTTAAATCAATTATTTCATAAACTTTATTATTTTTTCAAGATAAGTTTTCCAATACAATTTCCATCATTTTATTAGAAAATTTAACATTAAAAATAATGTCAAAAATTATAAAACCATTACGGATTAAATGTAATTTGAATTAATTTCAAATTATTTTTTCGTTAAACTTAAATTTCATTTACTTCCTATATCCAATTTGATTTACTCGTCGTTAGCTCAACATTCATAAATGACATGGTAAACAAAATTATACATGTAGCAAAATTCATTTAACAATATTGATAATAATAGAATTATAAGACACTTTCAAGATGTCAAAATGTGTATTAACTTATTTTTATAAATATTATATTGTTTTACAAAATTACACATTAAACTTTGGAGCTAAGCACAACCTGCGAGGATGCTCTCGCAAGTGACTGCGCCCTCACATGCCCCGCAGAGTCCCCATGAATAAAATAATCCCGACCCCATGTGTGTGTTGTGTCAATCCCGCGGTCATTCATGTGAACACTGTAGTACGACTCTAATTTTTGACCCCATAATCCAAAACGACTGGGTCCGCGTCTGATTTAAAATAATATTACAATTTGATAATCAAATTACATGCATACTAGGAAAACTTTAAATTGTGTTGTATTGAAAAAAAAAAAAAATTTGAGTTAAACATCATATGCCACTATTTATATGGGTGGAGATCACTTACATGAACATGAGGTTTCCCGAGCATAAATTGCTAGATGAGGTGTAATAAGAAGTATATAATCAAACATGCTTAAGTTTCGAATTTTGCTTCTATTTTTTTGTGGAAAAAGCTTCCTGAAAAAAGTTATTATAGATTAATTTTCTCCAAAAACTATTTTAATCAAATGAAGTACTTTCAAAAAACTATTTAAATATGTTCAAAAGAACTTCTTAATTTAGAAGCAATTTTTAGCTTTTTAAAAAGTCATACCTAATAAATCCTTAATCAAATATAGACGTTACTCAGCCTTTGTTTGGGCTCCATTAAATGTGTTTGTTGGGAAAACGTGTTTTTGAACAGTGATTTTCTTTAAAATGTGTAATTGGAAAAGAAAGAAAAATCATGAGTTTATATGTAATATTATTTTGTTAAAAAATATATAATTTTAAAAAATGAGGGAAATAATGCAATTCGAATAAAATGGAGCCCAAGCAAGGGCTCAATAACATTTTGTGGAAATTACATCCATCCATATTTTTGAAGATCCCACTTCAAAAATCAGATGCAAAGTTTGGTTATTCAAAAATTAGGATATAATTAAAAAATTTTAATATTAATAGTAATATTATAAAATTAATATAATTCACATTACCCACCCTCATTAACCCTAATCCCTTTTCATTTCTTCTCTTTATCTACCTCTGTCGTCTCTCTTCGTACCGGCGAGTTCCTCCTTCAGTGGTGCTCAGCTCTTCGACGTCTTACATCCACCGTCGGTTCGCAGATCTCCGACAACTTACCTCCACCGCAAAGAGCAGCATCCCTTTTCCCGATTGAACCTAGAGGCAGATCGAGTTCCTCTACATTTTCCTCTCGTCGACCGTCCAGTCGCCAGGTTTTATTTCACCATTCTTTTGATTTTGTGGTGGCAGGAGTTTTTGGAGTGGATTTGTTGGTTGTGGTGGTAGTGGTTGGTTTAGGCATTTTGCTGTTGGTTGTGGTGTAAGTGCAGGTGGTGGTGGTGGTAGTGGATTGAGGAGATGGTGGATGTGGTGGTTGGTACAGGCGATGGTGGCATTTTGAGATGGTGGATGTTATGGTTTGTACTGGTGGTTCATGGGGTGGTGGTATTAGTACTGTGGCGACGACAGTGAGATGGTGGTGGTGGTATTGGTACTATATTGATGGTGATGGGGGCACTAGAGGGGACGGTTCATGTGGTTGTGGCATTGGCGCATGCAGTCGGATTTTATTGGTTTTTGGTGTGTTTTCTATTAGTGGTGGTGCTAGTGGACTTGGCTGTGGTGCAGAGAGACTTGGGTGCTAGTGAGGTTGTGGATCTAACGTCGTTAGTAGTAATCGCAAATAGTTGCGGTGCAATAGCAATGACGATAGTAGTGTTACTATTGGGAGGAGATGGTGGTGATTTTGGTGACGACGGTGGTGGTGCTGGAGATCGCGATGAGATGGTGGTCGCAAGTGTTGGTAGTGGTCAAGAATTACTTGGTTGCTGTGACCATCAAATTGGTTAATTTTTGACCAATAAATAATATATGATCAATGAATAAGATAAATTGTGACTGAAAAACAATGTGTGACTTGAATAATTGTTAATCTGTGAACGATAATTTGTGACTATGTAATTAACTGTGACTTGTAATATTTGTGATTTGTGATCAATAAATAAACCATGACTTATAAATTTTTTAATTTGTGACCAATGAACAAACTGTGACCTATTAAATTTTTGAATTGTGATCGTAAAATAATTTGTGATTTAAAATTTTTGATTTGTGACCAAAAACTAATAAGTGGCGAATTAAATCGTTAATTTGTGATCAAATTATATAGATCTGTGATTTAAATATAATTAATTAATTAAATCATAAATAATTTTCAATAAAAATCTGAATTTTAAAATTTGAAACTTGTTTTCTTATTTTTGAAATATTTCATGCTTAATCTCTAACTTATGAAATTTTTTCTAATATTTATAAGGGAATATTCCAACTAGTCCATGGACTCGATCCAAAATGGTTGACTGTGGGGCGCTGACCAATCGATTGTTCAAGGAGACGTCCTAGTCAATAAAACATTTGGACCAACAACGAACATTTGCGTACTCACATGTTTAATCAGTAACTTACATTTCTATTCTAGCCTTGATATAATCATTTTCTTTAAAGTAAATTTTCATTTATACACGCAATTTACTTGCTATAAATCCCATCCTTATCATTTCTTGTTGACCTGAAAATATGAACTAGTTAAAGAAATGAACCATTTGAATTATATTTCAAGAAATTTTGATAAACAAAATGATCCTAAGATAGAGACCTCGACCAAAAACATTGAATGTCATTCCTTTCTTCATTATTGCGGGATTAAAATGATTTTGATAAACTTTCAAACTAAATCATTTAAAAAGATTTGAGAGAAATTCAAACCACCAAATCATTTATAATGGTTCAAGATTTTCTCAAACATAAATTTTACGGTTTGATCCAATTTTAAACTACGATTTAGTTGAATATTTTTTTTCTTATATGTTCACTTGAACATAACTAGTTTATTGATTATAAAATTTTCCATATACTATTGGCGTTAGAAGAAAAAATTATGTAAAGCAAACTATAAATATAAATAACTGGTGTTGATCTCAAAATGTTGATAATATTTCTTTTGGGGGAGAATTTTGTTGGAAGAAAACTGTTTACATAAAAGGAATAAGTTAAAGATCCAAGCATTATTTTGGCTGACAATTCTAGAATCGGATATGGCAGTTTTTTCAAGTATTTTATTCACATAATTTTATTGGTTCAAGAATAAAAAGTTATTTTCCTTCTGTCTCTGAATTTGCATCCCGAAAATTTTCCTTATAGACCCTACGTCTTGCATATCAAAATCTGAATTCTAATCTGTCTTTTATTTCTTGAATTTCATCTTTGTTATGACTTGCCAATGACATATCATCAACATATAACAATAAATATAGTGAACGGACACATTCATTTCTTTTATAGTAAAGATAAAGTCATATTTATCCTTTGGAAATCAAGACCTAGTAAAAGAATCAAATTTTTTGTACCATTATCTTGATGATTGCTTTAATTCGTACAAGGATTTCTTAAGCAAATATAAAAGGTCATTTTCACTTCTTCTTCTTCTTCTTTTTTTCCCCCCTTAAATCTAAAGTCGTCATAGTGTAATTTTTTTACCGTCTAATTCTCCTTGAAGGAAGGCTACATTTTAGAGCCTCTTCGTCAGTGTTTAGTTCATATTCAGTCATATCTTGATAAGCAAGCAAAGAAACAAAATTATGACAATCATATATGATAGATGGCATGATCTGTCTTCTCTGTTTGTCTCTTGTAATTTGATATTCAGTAAGGGTCCTCACAATCACTTTATAACCTCTCTCACTTTTATCCATTGCCCATAGCCTTTTAACTTTTCCCCTGGTAATCTAAAGAAACAGATTTGAGGGACCTTAGTTCTAAGTCACTAATATTTTGACGTATAAGTTGTACATCAAAAATTTTGTTCTGGGAATATTCTACAGATCTTTGGGTCCAAAGAACGTCAAGAACATTAAAATTTATTGAAATAGAAGGACTCCTATTCACTAGATTGGTTGTAGTTCCAACTGCTTCACCTCAAAATAATTTAGATAAACCGAAACCGATAAGCATACATCCAATTTTTTATTTAGGAGTGTTCTATTCAATCTCTTAACCCTACCACTTTGTTGAGGTGTACAAGTCACAATCATAAATCTTCAAATTCCATGCATTTTATAGAATTCGTTAAATTCATAATTGTAAAATTTGATGCCGTTTATTAATTCTCTATACTATAATATAACTCTATTTGATTTTCTATTTGTGTTTTTCAATCCTTAAAAACAATGAATGTTTCATCCTTAATTTTAACAAAAAGACCTAATTTTTTCTAGAAAAATGATCAATAGTAAATAAATAATATATAAAAACAGACTAAGTACGTAACAAAAGCATGCCAGGGTAAATCAGCAAGCAAGTAATAAAAAGGATTTTAAATTCATGAATTCTAGACAGAAAATGAAGCTTAACTTACTTACCTATAATACAATGCTCATAAGAAATAAATTACCAAGA
Organism: Olea europaea var. sylvestris; assembly: GCF_002742605.1. Taxonomy (NCBI): domain Eukaryota; kingdom Viridiplantae; phylum Streptophyta; class Magnoliopsida; order Lamiales; family Oleaceae; genus Olea; species Olea europaea. The sequence continues at coordinate 104,123 of NW_019266999.1, forward strand.
TTATGTTACGAAATACTCCTTGACTTTGTAAAGATTGCAAGTCTTTATTTTCTATAAGACTTAATTTGTCATGCCAAAATTTCGTTAAAGTGATTTATCACTTAAAAAATAGTTGTTAGGCCTAGAGTTGGTTTAATTTTAGAAAATATATGCCACGTCTACTTTGGGAATTATTGACCAAGTCACATCCCCTAAAGATCTTGATTTGTCCCTGTATAATTTTATGTTATAATTCATATCATCAACAAAAATAGTGATATCAAATTTCTTTCAAGTTCAGGTACAAATTTTTTTCAAGATTCAATATGTTACCATTTTCTTGAAGTATTCTTATTATCCCGATGCCCATAATCACCTACCAGCATTGATTTCCCAAAATTAGTGAACAAATTTTAGTAAATACAGATGAAAAGAACAACATGAATCAAGGATCCATTCTTGATTCTGTACTTTTAGTACTTACAAATAAGTTGACAGATAAGTCATCTTACTGTCACTTTACATACCGCTCCTAGATTTCATATGATAAAATATCATATTTATAGTATTTTTGAAAATTCTCTTTTTCATTTGATAATGTATGAACTTCAAAAATATTTTCGAGCATATATATGCCAATCTTTATGCGTAAGGGAGGAAACAAAGGGCAGTAGATGATAATGAGAAAGGCACCGCGTCTGGATGGTGTGATTTAACTAAACATGTATCGACTACACAAAATTCTTTTTTATTAGATACACATTCTCTTTATGGTATTCCACCTCTTGCTTATGGAAGGCACAAGAGTTCAGCGCTTGGAATAAAGTATCAGAATGACCCCAAAGCAACTCATCTCGTTCGCATAAATGGACTTTTTTCAAAGTTCTCGAAAGCACAACTCCTTTCCAAGTCCCTTCCACATTGTAAGGTAAAACTGCAGTACATTCTCTACTATTCTTTTCCTTTAATTCTTTTTTCTCTCTTATTATAATCTTTAATAAAATAATCTAATTTACCGCAAATTAGCATTTATTCCTTTTCCTTTATTCTTATACTTCGATTTGTCTTGACACTTCCGTTTATAATCATTGTTATTTTCTGTCTTAGAGTGATAGCTTGAATTACCTTAGTTCTCTTTTACCAATGAGTTTTCGCCACCTAAATTTTCTCTGAACTCTGCCTTTAGCACTAAATCTCTATTTCTCAGGGCATTAATAATAGTTTCGGATGCTATCTCAGGCCTATCATATTTTAGAGCATTTTTCAAGTCTCTGTTCCCATCACTTCTGGAATTTAAAAATACCACTGTCAAATATTTCGAAATTTTCACCAAATTGGCATGGTTTTAGGTCGATTTGGTAAATTTATTCAAGTTTTCATCCCAAGTCGATAGAGAGATTCATTTTAGAAGAATAAACATATTTCAACTGGTAATATTTATTGGGTAGTTTTAGTCACGTATTGGAACTTTAATTAGTTTATTTCAAATTTCAACAACAAATCTAGTTTCACCAATTGTTCTTACGAAATTTTGAGATAAGAAAATATTTTTGATATTGTTTCCATCTTTGTGATATTTTTAAGGTTTGACATGCACACCTATAAATACTAGACTTTTATCACAAGTTTTACATTACTGAAATATAAAATAATTGTATAGACACAATTATAGTATCTTTTTTCTCTATATCAGTTAATTGAATAAAATACTTCATCTCTGCCAATTAATTCTTTGCCTTTTATCTTGTTATTTATTTGAGATCATATACTTCATATCATGTCATATATATTATTTTGATCCGTTTCATTTGTCAATAAGTGGTATCAAAGCTATTGGTTGTAATTTGTTAGAGGATTTTGCTATTGATGGTTGCCATGATGTATGAAATTCTACTCTTGAATTGCAGTACAAGATTCTCTTTATGGTAAATGAAGATTCGAGTTGTACTCGCTCAGATGAATTCGGATGATGCGTTGTTGGGACTTAACAAAATGTCCACAACTTTGACGACGGAGGAAAAACAAAAGGAGGATTCAAAGGCACTCGGACAAGCAAAATTGCAAAAGAAGTAGAGATTGTATTTTTGTTGCATGGCAGAAGATGGATCTTCAGAAGATCATCTGGCTGCATTGAAGGAGATCGTTGCTAATTTAAAGATTTTAGAAGTAAAGTATGATAAAAAAGATTAAGCCTGAATCCTTTTGTGTTACTGCCAGTTTCTTTTACTTCGTTTAGTAATACAATCTTGTATAATCGTAATACTCTCATTATTGAAGATGCGTATAATGTCTTGTTTACAAAAGAAAAAGATGAAGAATCTTGTAGGATCTGAAGCTAGAGATTGAGAAAGCCTTGTTATTCATGTTGATCGAATAAGGATAAGTTGAGGTCAGATTTTAGTAATTGGGTTTGTTATTATTGCAAAAAGAAAGAACACATTAAGAGGGATTGTGTCACACCCCCCAAATAAATATTGATATCTATACACAACCTAGACATAGAATTTTACATCTATTTTTTTTTTTTTTGAGTTTGTTAACTTCTAATCACCTGTGACATGATCATATAATATATCGAAATCCAAAATCATATCGCCATAATCCAACATATATATTCAGAGCTTATAAACATGTCTACAAGCCATTTCAAAAGTACACTATATAGGATTCCAAAATATAACCCAACAGATGGCAGCCTACAAAATAACCCTACAGGTCGTCATCCATGTACATCGAACTCTGGAATCCTGTAGGAGCTCCACAGCTAGTCATGCTCTCTATGTAGTTCCATGTTCACCTACAATGCAAGAACTACATAAGTCAATGCTTAGTAAGCAAAATCATGCATGTCCTGAACATGAGTAATAACAACATATGACATCATGCCATTTACTTTAAATATCACGATAAAAATATCATATTTCAATATTCGTCAAAGTCGACTAGAAATCATTTCACTTGAAATCTTTTATTTCATTGGGCCCTTGACCCACCTACTATGCACCGGATAGAGCTCTGCATAATATCAATATCAATAATCAAATGGCCAGTATGAAATCGACACCGAC
>NW_019266999.1:108057-155079 GCF_002742605.1 Olea europaea var. sylvestris
TTTCATGTCCTTACCTACATTTAACGGTTCCCAAACTTTTACCACACACCTATAACATATATATGAAGATAATCAGATCATAAAATTGTGACAAATGAAGTGTTTGGAGCTTCAAAAACAGTCCATTTTCCACTACACAAAATCAGGCAGTTTTTCCCTTTGACTGTTTTCGGTTTCCATTTTATTATTATGATACCAACAGAATTCTAGGCCATTAAAATCATTTCTACACTCCATACTTACATATAAAAACGTTCATATTGACATATATAAGTTAAACACTAAGTATCATCCCAAAATCAAGGTATAAATCACTCAATCCAGCAATTCCTCATCTCTGTCCAGATTACTTTCTTTCAAATTCTTGCAATTAATTACCCCTATTTATGCATCATAACATCATTAACACCACTCCAAATTAATTACAAACAAGTTCAGATGTTTAAGAAATCATAAACCCCTTAAGGAATAATAGAAACAAACCTCAAAACTGTGGAGTAACAAAGCTGTTTAGAAATTCCAGCTTCTTGTTTCTAATTCTCTTTGGCTGTTTCACCCTCTTTTCACTTGGAATCACTTGGGGACGAGTTAAGGGAGTTAATATATTATCTAGGAGGTAAATGAGTGGTCTTTAAATAGTTGAAGTCGTGCATATTACTTAAGGATTAAGGATATCATGGGCTGCAGCCACCTCAAGCAATCAAGGTGAGTCACTAAGCTGGAGCTGTCATCTTGGCTGCAATACTTGACTTTTCTACCATTATTTTTGTGTCCATTTATGATATTTAAGATATATATTCATCCTATATTAAGTCCTTGGGCATTAGACACGAAATTTATGCCTTGAGGTTGAAGCAATTATATATTAAAGTGAAAAGTCCCCTAGCATGAGCTGTCCAAGTAGGAGGTGGCTTCTTGCAGCCAACTTTGACTTCTCCCTTGCACCACATGGAGCCATATGTGACTTATAAGAGTTATAAATATCTTGTGTAAAGTTATAAGGACTTATAGGACGTGTTGGAGGCTTAAGGCTAAAGGAATTGAGTGCTAAAATGACAAACATCCCAAGCGCGAGGTGTTCAAGCATGAGGTGGTCACTTGTAGCAAAATCTGATTTTATATCTATCTTTGCAGGCACAAACCAAGTATCCTCGGCTTATTTTGACATGTTTGCAATCCATTTCACTTGTCCTAAGATCCCAAAGTATTTCATAGAACTAATTCCTCAAACGTTCATTTAATTTCTTACCCGATTCTCAACCGATTTCAACAATTCGCACCTCAATATTTATAATGTCATATAAGACATATATTATGACGTTGTGATAATGTCACTTCATCCCTCATGTCCCAAATATGTTAATTACCTATCTAGGGTTTAAGGTGACCTCGATTAGCCGAATGGAAAGCTTGAACCTTCGTTGATACAAATTTTCGGCCTTTCAAATATTACATTACTTACCAAGCCAATCTCCAACATTTAGTTAATCTAACTTTCTATCATAGCTCAATATAAAATTCACCACCTAAATCGAAGAGTCAAAGGTTATCATCATGTAAAGATTTTAAAGCCTTGATGATCAAATGCATCATTTTAAGAGAAGGCAATCAGGAAATTGATACAAATGACAATGTAATTAGCATGAAATGCACGAATCATATTGGCCAAATGTAGAACGTGAAGTTCGGGGTATTACAGATTGGGACAAATTGAAGAATAAAGGTAATTTGACTGCAAATCAAGAAAAGCAATCAAATACTTCAAACAAGACCAACATAGCCAAGAACTATTGAGTGATGGATATGCTTTAACGATTTCTGATATGGAATCCAAACCTGATAAGGACTGGATTTTGGATACAGCTTGTGTATTCCATATGAGTCTCAATCGGGATTTTTTTGAAACATATGAAACGATGACGCAAATCGTCATTGTCATGAGTAACAACGAACCTTGCCAGCTAACTGGTATTGATAGAGTCAGATTGAAGTTGGTGGATGGAACATGTAGAACACCTAATCATGAAGAAGAATCTTATTTCGTGGAGTACTCTTGCTTTAAAAGGGTATACGTTCTTTTGTGGAAGTGAAATCTTAAGGGTTTGAAAGGGTGTTCGCATCGTATTAGAGATAGAAGAGGTCCTAATTATACATCTTGCAAAGTTGGTCAGAATATATAAAGAAAAGTCAGCACATATTTAGTATTGTGGTGGAGATTCAGTTCGGTACTGTACCTTTGGTCTTTGGTTCGGGGTTCATATTGAATAATACTACTCAGTCTAGTTTGGAAGATACGGGTAATTTCGCTTTACCACCATTACCCGCCATTCTATTGTATTCAACTGCTAGGAATAAACTCATTGCAAATAAGTATGTGGATGATGATTCGATTGTACATGCTTTTAGCATTTTTTTGAAGGTATTGGGGCTAGCCAAGGGCCTTTTATGAAAGTATTGAGAGTTAATTTTACTATAAGATATGCTTCAACACTATTTGATAATTTTAATTCTTTGTGAATATTGGGAAATCTGATATTTGAGTTCATGTATCCGTGTTGGATACTGTGAAAGATGAAGAGTATTTTTGTATCGGAGAAAGTTTGGTTCTTGTTGAAGAGTTCAGATTTTTCGTTGCAGACTATTTCTCTAAGTTGAGAAATTTTTGAGTTTTGTTCGTTACATCGAAATTTTGTTCGAAGTAGAGATTGTTGAGTTTTTTTACCCAAATTATGTTGATTTTTATTTTTTGGAAAAATATTGTTTCATTTATTATAAGTGCTTTTATTGGACAATAGTATTTCCTTTATTTGACACGTTTTTATTGGAAAAATATTGTTTCATTTATTTCACGTAATTGTTTACCCTGTTTCCATGTTTATGGTATTTTTAGGGTTTAGGACACACCCATATAAATCTTAGACTCTTTTTACAAGTTTTGTATTATTGTAATATAGAATAATTGTGCGGCACAATTATTATTTTTGTTTTTTTCCATATTAGTCAATTGAAAAAAATACTTCTTTCATCTATCAATTAATTCTTTGCCTTTTATCTTGTTATTTGTTTGTGATTATATATTTTATATCGTGTCATATATATTACCTCAATTCATTTTATTTTCCAACATTATTACTCGAAGTACTTTATTTTAGCTCAGATCTTAGTGGAATTAAAGTCAGAAGGCAATGAATCATCTAAAACTTCAGTATATTTTGTTATATTGAGAATACTTTCAAATTATGATCCCACATATTGATATCCTCTTTCCCATAAAAAAATTATTTATTTCAAATTTAGTCTAAAGCATTGAAAACTCAAGTTAATTTTCACTTAAAAAAACTTGTTCTTTTAAATTTACAAAGAATGATGATCAAAGTATTATAGGTCAAAAAATTATCATACACTTTTCACAATCAAGAAATGCTCCACAGATGAAATTTTATTCTTATCAAAAGATGATTCTAAGCAATTAATCTTCAAGAATGACAGAAGACTACATCAAGCTTATCTAGACAGAGAAACACTATTTCTTTTAAGTTATCTCATTCAATAAACTTCAAGATCTCAACCATGCTAAATTTATCTCAACTTTTTAAGACCTCACAGGAGCCTTGGACAAATACTAATTTTCAAGAGCTTTTGTAAATGGAATTCAAAGGAAAACAGTAAAAAAATTAAAAAATTGAACAAGATTATTCTATCAAATAAAAGCACTACATATATGAGAGACCTCACCAAATGAGTGGGTTATTTGTCACAAATCGTTGATTTTGACCTAGTTTCAACCTTAATGTTTTTAGACCTAGACTCGTGATACAACCGTTATATTGGGCTGTGATGACAAATTAATTTTTGGTGGACCGGCCCATTTGGACTATGATGATAACCAACCAATTTTTCAGATACTACTAGCGCTTGTCCAATAACGCACTGAGATGGATTCTATCGACCCGGCCCGAAACCCACTGACCCACGTGTGTCGCTCTGGTCCGTTTGATCTCCTAAACCTAACATCTACAGTGATGACCCATTATTATATATATGGTTTGAGACTTTTGACATTAAAAATAATTCACGTCATATTTTTCTCTGCCTCTTTGTGATATTTTCTCTCGAACCTTCTGGGTTTCTCTCTTGGGCGACTTTGTGTCTCTGTTTTTTGATTCTTCATGAACCTCTTTCTTTGACCAGTAAATCCTTGGTTTTTTGGTGTTCCTGTGTGTGAATAATCTCTGTGATTTGGTTTATGGTTCTTTACCGTTTCTTGATATACTAACATTTGTTGTTGGTGATCCTTGCAGAAATAATTTGAGTTTGAAAGGTTCTTAGTGAACTGGCTAGGAAATAATTTGGGATTTCTGTGTGATTCTCAATCTGTCGGTCGAAATCTCTCTCTCTTGAGCTTTTTTAATTGTGATACATGATTTAATGCTGAGTGCTAATGAAATTGTGTATATTCTTGTGCTGAATTGTTTTCTGAAGTTTGGAATATTGAATATATATATATATTCTTGTGTTTGAAGAATCCTGCATGTAGTTAATCTTTGTGATTAATTCCAGATTTCAGTATACAGTCTATTGATTGATCTTTGTGATTAAGTCATTGATCCCTGTTTACTGCCTATTGTTTAATCTTTGTGATTATTAATTGATGCTTTGTCTTTAATCCTGTACACTTTGCACTTCATTACTGTGGACTTGGGTTGAGTTTTGACCTGAGCTCTTTGAGCCTCACGGAATCCTGGTGAACTCAAGACACAACACTGCATTCTGAAGTGATCTAGTTTCTTTTGATTGGTTACTGTTTTGTTACTGTTCACTGTGTTATATCTCCCTGAGATTTTCATACTGTGTGTGATACTTTTTGTTGTCATATATTCTATGAAATATCTTCTTGTGTTTCTGGTTGAATTTTAACCCTCAAAACTATCTTGTTTTGATTAACTTCAAATGACAATTTTGGACTTGGGGTTTTTAATGAAAAAGGGGATTTTCCCATTTGGCAGCAAAAAATGAGAGGGGTTCTTGTTCAACAGAAAGTGTCTAAAGCTATAACTGGTGAATATCCTGCTACTATGACTGATGAACAAAAGACTGAATCTGATGATCTTGCGTATACTTCCATTATTCTTCACTTGTCTGATCCAGTATTAAGAAAGGTTGGAAAATTGGATAATGCAAAAGCCTTATGGGATAAACTTGAGGAACTTTATTTGATAAAATCATTACGAAATAAACTATTTCTTTTGAAAAAAAAATTTCAGCTTCAAAATTGATATGTCCCGAGACTTAGATGATAATCTTGACACTTTTAATAGACTAGTACAAGATATAACTAATGCTGGGGATAAAGTATCTGAAGAATATAAGGCTGTAATTTTGTTAAATTTCATACCTGATGTGTATAAAGATGTTAAGATAGCTATTAAGTATGGAAGAGAGTCTTTAACACCTGAGATAGTGATTGATGCTTTAAGAAGCAAGGATTTGGAAGTTAGATGTGAGAGACATGGCAAGGAAAGTGAGAACCTATTTGTAAGAGATAGACCACTAATCAGATCTAGTAATAATCAAGGTAACCAAAATAATCAGTGGAATAATACCTCTAAGAAAAAGGGGAAGGATAGACAAAGATCAAAATCTAGAAATGGAGCTAGAAAATGTTATGGTTGTGGTAAAACAAGTCATTATACTAAAGACTATTTTAAGAGGAAGAATGAGCAAAAAGAGGTTAAAATTGATGAAGGAAACATAGTTGAGCCTCTAGGTGAGAATATTGTTGATGTCTATGTTGTGACTGAATTCACATCTGATTTGAATTTTGTAAATTATGCAGATAATTCAATTTTGTAAATTATGCAGATAATTCAAATCAGAGTATAGAATGGATTTTAGATTCTGGTTGTACCTTTCATATGACCTCTAGAAAGCATTGGTTGCTTGACTTCAAGGACGTAAATGGAGATGAGGTGGCTATGGGTAACAATGCAGCCTATAAAGTGTTGGGGATAGGGAGTGTGACTTTAAAATTTGATAATGGGTACACCTTTACCTTGGAAAGGGTAAGGTATGTACCAGATTTAAATAGAAATCTGATTTCAGTTGGAAACTTAGATGACATAGGTCTTCAAGGAAAATTTGGAGATGGTTTCTTGAAAATAGTTAAAGGATCCTTAGTTATTTTCAAGGGTGTTAAAAGAAATGGGATCTATGTCACTTAAGCAAATCTGTTGAGTCACACTGTTGAATCCTCTATGGCTGAAAGTGATACTACATTGAAATGGCATAATAGGTTAGCCCATGTGAGTGAGAAAGGTTTACATATCTTAAGTAAGAAGGGTGCCTTTGGTAGTGACGTGATTTCTAAAATTCCCTTTTGTGAATATTATACCTTAGGCAAACAGCATAGACTTCACTTTAGTATAGGGAAACATAGGACTGTATCTATCCTAGAGTATATACATTCTGATTTGTGGGGTCCATCATCCACCACCTCTCAAGGTGGGATCTTAGAATTTTAATCTTTTTATCTATTTGATTTTTTTTTTAGACATAAAACAGTACCATACACCCCACAACAGAATGGTATAGCTGAGAGGATGAATAGGACAATTCTAGATAAGGTTAGGTGTATAATGTTTAGTTCAGGTGTCCCTAAAGTGTTGTGGAGGGAGGCTGTAATGACAGCAGTTTATGTTATAAATAGAACCCCAACTAGTTCATTAGATGATAGAACACCTAAGGAAGTGTGGACTGGTAGGTTGGCTGACTATACACACTTAAAAACCTTTGGATGTGCAGCATACTCACACCAAAGTGTAGGAAAACTTAAGCCTAGATCCCAGAGATGTGCTTCCATGGGATACCCTGAAGGAGTGAAGGGGTACAGGCTTTGGGTGAGAGAAATTGAGGGTTTTAAGATGTAACAGTGGTATCAGAGCTTCTATAGGTCGTTCGAGTCGCTGTCTTCGACATCTGGTTGTGAGAAATCAATTTTCATGACTGGATTTTGAGAGGACCATCAGTTGATTGAAACCCTAGACCTATTCTGCGATGGACCTTGATTCGGTTTATGGTTCTTTACTGTTTCTTGATATACTAACATTTGTTGTTGGTGATCCTTGCAGAGATAATTTGAGTTCGAAAGGTTCTTGGTGAACTGGCTAGGAAATAATTTGGGATTTCTGTGTGATTCTCAATCTGTCGGTTGAAATCTCTAACTCTCTTGAGCTTTTTTAATTGTGATACATGATTTAATGCTGAGTGCCAATGAAATTGTGCATACTCTTGTGCTGAATTGTTTTCTGAAGTTTGGAATATTGAATATATATATTCTTGTGTTTAAAGAATCCTGCATGTAGTTAATCTTTGTGATTAATTCCAGATTTCAGTATACAGTCTATTAGGATGCAAAACTATTTGTCACTTGCGATATTGTCATATCAGGATTTAACTTTCAAGGAGCCTAAATCCTATGAAGAGGCTATTAGTTGTCACTCTTCCAAAGAATGGCAACTTGTTATGGAGGAAGAAATGAGGTCCTTAGTGAAGAATAAAACCTGGAGCTTAGTGTCTAAACTTGAAAAATAAATCTCTAGTTGACTGTAAGTGGATTTATACTGTTAAAGAAGGCAATTCTCCTAATCAGCCCCTTAGGTTTAAAGCCAGATTAGTGGCTAAGGGGTTTACCCAAAAACCTGGTATTGATTATAATGAATTTTTTTCTCCTGTTGTGAAATATACTACCATTAGAGTCATTCTTACATTAGTTGCACATTATGATTTTGAATTAGAGCAAATGGATGTTAAAACTGCTTTTTTGCATGGAGACCTTCATGAAACCATATATATGAGACAGCCACAAGGTTTCATTGAAAATAGAAAATCTGATCATGTATGCCTGTTAAAAAGATCACTTTATTGCCAAAAACAATCCCCTAGGCAATGGTATAAACGTTTTGATAAATTTGTGTCTTTAGTTGGCTTTGTTAGAAGTTTATTTGACTATTGCTTGTATTTTAAAAGGGATAACAGCAACTGTGTGATTGTTTATTTGTTGTTATATGTTGATGATATGTTGTTAATTGGCCAGAAGATAAGTGATATAATTGAGATTAAAAATGTGTTAAGTGCAAAATTTGAGATGAAGGATCTTAGGCATGCTAAAAGGATTTTAGGGATGGATATTAAGAGGAATAGTTCACAGCAATTGTTAATTCTATCACAAACCGATTATATGAAAAAGGTGTTATACAAGTTTGCTATGCATGATTCTAAATTTGTGACATTACCCCTTGCATGTCACTTTAAGTTGAGTAAATGTCAATGCCCACATGATGAATCTGATATTAAATATATGGAAAAAGTGCCATATTTAAATGCTGTTGGATCTGTAATATATACCATGGTTTGCACACGACCCGATGCTGTACATGCTATAAGTACCTTAAGTAGATTTATGTCTAACCCTGGTCCTGAACATTGGAATGCAATGAAATGGTTATTAAGGTACTTGAAAGGCTCAGCAAACTTAGGCTTATGTTTTAGATCTAGTAAAGAAGGAGTTAGTTTAAAGGGATACGTAGATTCTAACTATGCCAGCGATAGAGATAATAGGAAATCAACTACTGTTTATGTGTTTACTTTGTGTAATACTTGTATAAGTTGGAAGTCTTAATTGCAATCAATTGTAGCCTTATCAACTACTCAGGCAGAATATGTGGCTGCAATTGAGGCCATTAAAGAGGCCTTATGGCTGAAAGGTCTTCTAAATGAGGTAAATGAATATGTTGATCCTGTAGTTATTTATTCAGATAGTCAAAGTGCTATACATTTATGTAAAAATCCAGTTTTTTCATGAAAGAACTAAACACATAGATGTAAGAATGCATTTTATAAGAGATATTGTGCAAAAGGAATCTATTTTGCTTGAGAAAATCCCTACTCAATTTAATCCCGTTTATATGGGTTCAAAGGTACTTCCTCTAAATAAGTTTTAGTCATGTTTGCAACTTTTAAGAACTGATACTTGGTAAATCTTATGTTGGTGCAGGTGTATATGGCTTGGTGCTGATGATCGAGAAGGAATTATATCAATTGCTTGAGAAGTCTATTGTTATATTTTTTCTTGTCTTTGTGTTTTTTGATCATTGGCATCAAGGGGGAGATTTATTGGGCTGTGATGCCAAATTAATTTTTGGTGGACCGGCCCATTTGGGCTATGATGATAACCAACCAATTTTTTAGATACTACTAGCCCTTGCCCAATAACGCACTAAGATGGATCCTATCGACCCGGCCCGAAACCCACTGACCCACGTGTGTCGCTCTAGTCCGTTTGATCTCCTAAACCTAACATCTACGGTGATGACCCATTAATATATATATGGTCTGAGACTTTTGGCATTAAAAATAATTCACGTTATATTTTTCTCTGCCTCTTTGTGATATTTTCTCTCGAACCTCCTGGGTTTCTCTCTTGGGCGACTTTGCGTCTCTATTTTTTGATTCTTCGTGAACCTCTTTCTTTGACCAGTAAATCTTTGGTTTTCTAGTGCTCCTGTGCGTGAATAATCTCTGTGATTCTTCAATTTTGAGATGTTGAGAGTTTACTGTTGGTTTCTTGGGGTGTATCTCGTTCCATTGAAGCGACCTTGATAGGGTCTAGATTTCGGGGCTGCGGTTTTGAGTCTAATCCTTTGTACAGACGGGTACAAGGTGGTTCTGAGCCCAAATCGATGATATCTTGATGCTGTGGTAGTGCGTCTGTGGTCTATCCATTTGTGTCGATTTTGGGTTTATTCTTGTAACACGTTAAACCCATGAATCAACAAAAACATCAAGAATACAAAAATAATCATCAGATTGAAAATAAAAGTTTAAGAAATTGAAAGAGAACACATTGATTTTTCTCTAGTAGGAACCCCAAATGTTGACTACTTCCAACATCTGCACACTTGCTGAGCATATACATAAATGGATAATTCTCATAACACAATAATCAAGTCAAAACAAGAACGAAGGTGCAACCAATGTTCATTATTACCAATCATAAGCCACTCAAGCTTATTTTCAAGAAAACGCAAACAAACCATAACTTTATTTTTCATTAATAATCACGACAACCTTCTTTGTCAACTATACTCATTTCTAAGTAAACACCAACAAATTATACAAAACAGAAATTCAATACTGTCAAGAATCACACTGAAACTTCAAATCTTTTACAAAATCAAATTGAACAAAACAAATGGTGTAAGGTATCAATGAACAGGTCTTGGGATATAAGAATCCTTGTAAGTATTTTACACTTCTGTATCAAGGTGACCCCATAATACCTAGCCTCTAAATGGCAAAGTGAAGCCACTTCAATGGATCGTATAACCTCAACTAAAGACTGTCAGTTATGTTTTCAGTAATGAATCACAAAGATTCACTCAAGAATCTCACCAATCAAAGGTTAAAAATAACGCATAAATGAAGAAGACGAACTGAATCACACAGGAAAAAAATCCTAGAACTTACACAGAGGATAGACACTTTGACTCAATGAAAACGCTACATAAAAAACATATTAATATAAACACTTACTACGTTGATCTAAGATTAAGATCAACGGTCCAAAGCAGCTAGCAGTTTACCTATTCCTTTCACACTATAAGTGCTAATCAAATAACACGACTTGGGCCATAATTTAGGATACGGTTCATGGGCCACACTAATGATGTTATCAATCAATAGCTCACTAATGGTCGGGACCAAATTAAGCCCATTTCTCATCAGAGCCCAGGGAGAACTATTTGGCATCACAACCCAATAATTTTCCACTTTGATGCCAATGATATTACTATACAAAAACTGGATGAGAACTTCAGCCCAACCATATACTTCTTGTATCATCATCAGCATCATCACATTATTACCTACAAGCATCAGTTAAACAATAACAATGTTCAACAATTTTAAACAGGATTTAAATTTGGTTAGAGGAAGTTCTTTGGTCCCCATATTAGATGGATTGTATTCTGTATGAATTTTCTTAAGTACGACAAATTCTTTTGCAATTATGTATTTAATAAAATGTAATCTAATATCAATGTGTTCTTTTATGAAAAACGAGATTTTTACATAAATGAATGACTATCAGAATTGTTGGATTTTTAATACCCAATAATCCTGGGTGATGATGTTAAACCGACGTTGGATAAATTAATTATCGACACCCAAGATTGAGGACCCGACCCTAAAACTATTTGGATCATTGGAAGCAACCTAATTAACTAGTGTTGCTCATGGCCCGACTTTCACACTCATTGGACGGCTTATTTTGTTAGCCCACTTACTGATATTCGTATTGGACTTGGCCCTCACAACTTTGACCTAACCTAAACTATATAAGCTAGCCCCTTAGTCTTCTATCTCTCACGTGTTTTTTGGAAGCAATCTAATTAATTAGTGTTGCTCATGGCCCGACCTTCACACTCATTGGACGGCTTATTTTGTTAACCCACTTACTGGTATTCGTATTGGACTTGGCCCTCACAACTTTGACCTAACCTAAACTATATAAGCTAGCCCCTTAGTCTTCTATCTCTCACGTGTTTTTTTGGCTTTGGAAGAAAACTCTCTGCCCCTTTTGCTTTGTGCTCGCTCTACTGTTTTTCTTCTTGCTTCTTCACAGCCTTTGTGGCCAAAAAAACACCGTCCCTATTGTGTCCTTAGTGGGTACAAGGTGAAGCAACCGGAGTGTGGAAGAAGGATTGGAGGTTTGGGTCGTAATTTGCTTGGGTGTTGTAAGATTGAGATTGGTATACTGAGCCCGAAAAATCCATTGATTGGAGGTCGATTATTCAACATTTGGTATCAGAGCGAGGTTGGGGTGGAATTTTTCGGGAAAAATCTGACCAGAAAACCTGCAGAAATCAGCAGAAAAACTGTCCAGAATTTTTTTTCTCAAAAACCGGATCTACAACTTTAATTTCCAGCGAATCCAGACGTCTTTTGGTGAAACGGAGGCCGAATTCGTGATCTACAGGTTGAAGCGGTGCTGGGTGGCCGGCGCGTGTGGGTGATAGCGGCCAGCGGCAGCGGCGTGTGGGCAATCCGGCGAAAGTGCATGCGGAGGCGTGAGGCCGTTTCTGGATGATGTCCCTTCAGGCAGTTTCTTCCTATCATTATTTCTAACATTTTTTGTGTTGAAAGTTTTCTGTTTCAGTGCCTGCAGAAGAATCTGGACAGCATTGTTCTTCGGGGGTTCAGGACTCGATCTTAATTTCTTTGTTGCTGCAGTTTTCAGAGATTTTAGGACGAATAGTGGTGGTCGTAAAGTGATAAATTTGCATTTCTCGTAACTTACAGACACAGATAGATTAGATCATCGTGTGGGGTGATCCTTAGGATTGGGGGGTGTCATTAGCGTATTGTGCTTTATGCTAAAATTGCCATGAAATTTCATTTGATTGGATATACCTATTTTTGTTGCATCGTAAATTCTGCTGTGTTGTTACTTTCACTAGAATACCTAGACCTTACCTATTCGAACGTTCTCTTGATCTAAGACCATGAGTCTTACGAAACCTTGAAAATCTAAAACGGTATATATTGCGGCCATAGGATTACTTTGTGTAATCTATTTTCCCAATTGATTGCTTCGTTTTTCAAAAATATCTTCGCATTTCGAAGTTGGTATTTTCAATGGAAAAGGTGATTTTTCAATTTGGCAATAAAAAATAAAGGGCATTTTAGTCCAACAAAATGCTTCAAAAGCCATTGAAGGCAATTTTCTAGCTAATTTTTCAAAAGAACAAAAAGAAGAAGCCGATGAGCTTGCTTATACCTCAATCATTTTACATGTGTCTGACGCTATTTTGAGAAAAGTAGGAAAACTGAAAACCACAAAAGATCTTTGGAAAAAGTTGGAAAATCTATATTTACTTAAATCCACTCCCAATAAACTTTATCTTCTTGAGTGTTTCTTCAGTTTTAAAATGGATCCTTCAAAGGATCTTGATGACAATTTAGATGTTTTTAATAAACTTATCCAAGATATTGTTAACTGTGAAGAAATTGTATCTGAAACCTACATGGCTATAATCTTGCTTAATTCTATATCTGAGTCATATAAGGAAGTTAAAATGAGATTAAATATGGTAGGGATACATTGACTCCCGAGATTGTCATAGACTCACTTAGGAGTAAGGAGATGGAAATGAAGGCTGAAAATGAAGATAAGAGGAGTGGTGAGTTACACATGATAAGGAGTGAGATGAAGTTTAAGAAAATGAATTTGGGTAGAGCTCAAAATAGTGGTGATTTGAGTAGTGACTCGAGTGATGAAGGTGGTAAGATGAAGGGCAAGGGATGAGACAAGTCTAATGGTAGATAGTTGTGGTAAATCTGGATACTTTATTAGGGATTGTCCTAAGAAGAAGGATAATCAGAAGGGTTATGTAAGAGGTGAGACGAATGTGGTTGAGGGGTCGAGTTATGATCCCAGTGAGGTTTATTGAGAGAGTAAACCTAGTCACTGCATATGCATCTGTGTGTGATCCTTTCAGCATGTGTGTGATTGCCTAATTTGTTGCATGACTATATATTGCATTTCAATTTGTTTGATATGTGTGTTTGCATGAATTTGAGGTAATGTGATTACTTGGTGTGATCGTTTGCATGCATAGTGGGTTATGATTAGCAGTGTGTTAGATGTCTTTTGGTAAGGTGGAGTATAGATGCCTAGGGGTATATGGTGATTTGTACCGGGGGATGTAGAGTGTGAAATTTGGATCATGAGTGGAGATGTGATCAAATGTGTAGAATCCTTTATCTGTGAAAGAGACCCTGTACAGGTGGAGTGCGAGAGAGGTACTTCTATCACTTCTGTAAGGTGGAGTCCCATTATCTACATAGGTTGAGAGAAGTGATGTGGTGATAAAGGATTATCCCTAAAACTTAGGATCTATTGTGACTTGTTTAACATGAGTTGTGTGATCTATTTAGTGAGGATGGTGGGCGATGAGAGGAGATATGTGTTCTTGAGATGGGAGTAACACGAAATGGGATAGGATAAGTGTAGTGAGATCTTGCGTGGGGTCATTTATGCATTTGTTGCATATGTGTTTGATCGTGTGCTGATTAACTTGGTGTTAATCTTTAATTATGTGTGAATGTAATTTTCTTAAAAGATCTGTGTAGTGTCCTATATAATATCTTTATCGCATGATTATTTGTTCGCTGTGATACTTTTTCCTACTTAGGTGTTTTTGGACCTTAGCTCCGGTGAGTACATGAAGCAGGTATGGTGTGTGTTTCGGTTCGAAACACGAGGTAAGGTCTGAGATACCAATTTTATTGGATTACCTTGATTGTGCAAGTTTCAACTTTATATTTTGGTTGCTTGCAAATTATTGGGCATCAAGGTGGAGATTGTTGGGTTTTTAATACCCAATAATCCTGGACGATGATGTTAAATCGACGTTGGATAAATTAATTATCGACACCCAAGATTGAGGACCCGACCCTAAAACTATTTGAACCATTGGAAGTAACCTAATTAATTAGTGTTGCTCATGGCTCGACTTTCACAATCATTGGACGACTTATTTTGTTAGCCCACTTACTAGTATTCGTATTGGACTTGGCCCACACAACTTTGACCTAACCTAAACTATATAAGCTAGCCCCTTAGTCTTCTATCTCTCACGTGTGTTTCTTGGCTTTGGAAGAAAACTCTTTGTCCCTTTTGCTTTGTGCTCTCTCTCGGCTATTTTTCTTCTTGTTTCTTCACAACCTTTGTGGCCGAAAAAACACCGTCCCTATTGTGTCCTTAGTTGGTACAAGGTGAAGCAACCGGAGTGTGGAAGAAGGATTAGAGGTTTGGGTCGTGATTTGCTTGGGTGTTGTAAGGTTGAGATTGGTATACTGAGCCCGAAAAATTCATTGATGGGAGGTCGATTATTCAACAAGAATACACCATTACATGATGAGAAAGTTCATTTATTTCATTCCAAAAACCTTTCAACTACAATACTTCTTTTATAGCCTTAGAACTGCAACATAATCAGCCTCGATAGTAGATAAGGCAACAATAGATTGAAGTTGAGATTTTCAACCTACAAATGTACCACACAAAGTAAACATGTAAGAAGTAGTAGACTTTCTATTGTTCCTATTACCAGTATAATCATAATCCACAAAACCCTTAAGAATAGTCCCCCTCTTTACATGCTTTGAAACATAGCCCTAAATTGAAGATCCTTTTAAGCGTCTAAGTAACCATTTTAATACAAACCAAAGCTCAGGACCAGGATTGGCCATAAACCTATTTAGGTTACTTATAACATGTACAATATCACGTCTGGTGAATAATATAGTGTACATTATTATACTAACAACATTTGAATAAGGCATGTTATCCATGTATTTCTTATCAGTGTCATCAATAGGACACTAATCTTTGTTTAATTTGAAATGACCAGCAAGAGGTAATTTCACAAATTATGAATCATGCATAGCAAATTTTGATAACACATTTTCAACATATGAAGTTTGTTTCAAAATTAAAATCTGTTTGGTCTATTTTTAAAAATGCCCATTCCTAAAATTCTTTTAGCATACTCTAAGTCTTTCATTTCATATTCATCACTCAAATATTGTTTTATCTAGTTTATGCTAGTCATGCTATCACCTAGTAACATATAATCAACATAAAGTAAAAGATAAACCCATACACTCTATTCAAAATTCTTCTTAAAATACAAATAGTGATCAAAAGCACTTCTCACAAAACCCAAAAAGGTAACAATATTATCAAATATTTTGTATTACTATCTAGATAATTGCTTTAGGTCATACAAAGATCTTTTTAGTAAGCAAACATTGTCAAGTTTCTTTTTATTTATAAATTCCTGAGGTTAATTCATATAAATCACCTCATCAAGGTCCCCATGCAAAAATGTAGTTTTAACATTCATCTCTTCGAGTTCAAAATCATAATGAACAATCAAAGCAACCATCAGTTTAATGGTAGTATATTTTACAACAATGAGAAAAAATCATTATAGTAAATCCCCTTTTGTTAGGTAAAGCCTTCAGCAACGAGTTTAGCTTTAAATCTTAGTGGCTTTTTTTTCAAAATTACCTCCCTTAATACTATAAATCTACTTACAGTCAACATAATACTTACCCATAAGTCTAGATACAAGAATCTAAGTTTGAAATTTTATTAAGGAGTTCATTTTATCATTCATAGCAGCTTGCGATTCCTTAGATTGCTTACTACAAATAGCATCTTCGTAAGACTTAGGCTCCTTAAAAGATAAGTCTTGATAGGACAAAGCGGCAAGGGAAACAAAATCTTTGTATCTAGATGGTTCTCTAGCTTCCTTCCTAATTCTATACCTAGTCACTTGATATTCATGAATAATAGGCTATTGAGCATTCTTACCATTTTAAACTTGCATATCATCATCATCAGTTTAAACTGGATCAGAGTTATCCTCTACTCCACCATCTTCTCCAACCTGATCATTTATTTCCAAATTAGATGTAGGGCCAAGCTCCACCTACAGCTTGGTCTTACAGTATTCTGTATCCTCTGAGTCTTCCACTTTTTCATTTTTACTTAATCAGGGCATATCAGATTCATTGAAAAACACAGTCATACTGGTAATAATCTTAAAATCCCCTAAGCATTTCACCCATAGTCTATACCCCTTCACAAACACACATTTCTGAGATCTTGGTTCAAATTTCCCAATATTATGATAAGAAAAGGCTACACAACCAAATGTTCTAATATTATAATAGTCTATAGGCTTACCATTCCAACCTCTTCAGATGTCTTAACATCTAAGGCACTAGATGGAGTTCTACGTACTATATATGAAGTTGTAATAACATCACACCTCAAAAATTAACGACTTTTCATAGTTGGAAGACACAATGTGCACCTTTTGAATTTCAAATTTTGGTTAAGAAATGATCGTGGAATTATCATGTTTAGTCAAGGAAAAGATTATGGAATTGTTGTATTTAGATTATGAAAGGTAACTTAATTGCTATTTTGATTAAATGTGATTGCATGATTTGATATAAATATTTCATGTCATTTAATCTATTTGATTAGTTAATTATTATAATTAGAGAAATTTTCATCTATTGAAAATTAGAAACATTATTTATGCATGTGTAATTAGCAATCTCACATTTTATATGGTATGATAGAATATCTAATTTGGTATAACTAAATCAAATATTTTAATTATATGGCAATGTCTTATTAATAGCAATTATATATATTTAATTGGATAATTAGTTGAGGATTGATTACATTTTATATGGAAAAATGTGTAGCATTAATAAAGAATGAATGCTAGTGCCAAAAATAGGTAGAGGGGTCAAACCTTAGAAACCCCATCACATTACTTACACACAACTTATGTTGTACTTTATATCTCTCTTCCTCTCAAATCATCTTCTACATAAATATTTTATCATTACAATGCTTAGCACATATGGTGTCCAAGGAATTTTGAAGTGAAAGTCAAACAAAGCAATTTCTTCGATTTACATTTATATTATTCCATACGACTATAAGTGTAGTAGTATGAATTGTTCGTTCATCATTTAAATTATAAAATTTTATGTTAAGAATATGAAGATACAAAAATCCAAGTTATGAATATGATATGGGTCATATATGTTTATGTTCAATGGACCGGAGTTTAGTAGCACCACACATGGGAATTATAACCACAAAGTTCGGATTTTAATTCTTGTGTCTCCATATGTATGTTATGATTTTTTCTATTTAAATATAAGATGCATTTTGTTATTACTCATTTACTAAAATTTATGTCTCACATTTATATGTTAAATATTTTATCCGTATTTATAAAAAGGCGGAGTTCGAGGCGATCATAGGTAAATTGTGCTTGCGCGGGTGAAAAATGAAGAATAGTTTAAGTAGACAAAGATTTTAATAATGTTAATTGTTTTTTAAAATAATGTTAAATCCTCGCATGTTCTTAAAATATTATGTTTTTCTTTGTTTCTTAAAGTATTCTTTTTACAGTACATGTATAATGATTCCAAAGATTAAAAAAAAAAGGATCATTACAACATGGTATCATAATGGGTCTACGTTTTTGTAGACTTTAAAAAAAAAAAGGATTTAAAGTTTATTACATCACCACCACGTAATGCCACTTTTCAAGCTCTGATGTTATCAAATCAAGTAGAAAAGCATGTAAATGCATTAATATTTAATGTTATGATCATATGATGATGATTATATTATAATCATATTCATTATGCTTACCTATATTTGGAGCGTGATAGTTTATGAAAAATTAAACATGTCTATGCACAACTATATGAATAAATATGTATGAAATTATATTTAAGCAAATTATAATTATATTTATTTATGAAAATGTGCTTATTTGCATACAAATTTAGTGTATATTTATGAATGTTTAAACTTTGAAAAAGATTTAGTTATGAAATTGACAATTTTATGATATTATGTAACTTTAGATTATTAAGTATGTTAAGGAATATATTAGATTAGCTGGCCTTATAAAGTCTCTCGATCGAATAATAGTCTAATTAGAAAAATCATATCTTAAAATATCTTCATTTTTTGCATATTGCTTGAATTTTCTTGATTTGTGTATTCGCAAAATTGAATGACTTTGTCAAAAAGACTTAAATTGTTTAAGAAGAGTTTGGGATTTAAGTGATTCACTTGTGACTCCCTCCTCACCTGAAAGCCACTCAAGCGAACGTTATTCAAGCCAATAAAATGAAAATAATACTGTACACTATAGTTAGGATAGCTAAGGTGGAGATTGATGATAAATTCTTAGAAGTGAACTTATATGTCTTGAACATGCAAGAGTTCGATGTAATTTTGGGAATAGACTGGTTTTCTAAGAATCATGCAACTATTCTATGTTTTGAACAAGAATTGATATTTAAGCATCCTAGAAAAATGGAAGGTCGTCTTTCAGTAACTAAGACAAAAATCCTTCCTCGTATCATTTTGGCAGTGAAGGCTAAGAAGCTCTAGAAATCAAAAGGTTGTAGTAGATTTTTTATGTCAATAGTACCTAAAGAAGATGAAAATTTGAAAGTGGGTGATGTTAAGGTAGTACGAGAGTTCTCGGAGGTATTTCCCCGGTGATTTGAATGAATGCCATTAGAACGAGACATGAAGTTCACGATTAATTTAGTTCTCAATTCCTCACCCATTTCTAAGGCTCTTTGCAGAAAGGCACCAAATGAGTTACAAGAACTGAAGACCCAAATAGAGGAATCGTTAGGAAAATGATTCATTCGACCCAGCATTTCACCATAGGGAGCACTAGTGCTTTTTGTTAAAAAAAAATGGATGGGACAATGAGGATATGGATCAATTATCAAAAATTGAATAGAATCACCATTAAAAATAAGTATCCTATGCCTAGAATCAAAGACTTGTTTGATCAACTATAAGGGGTCAGAGTATTTTCAAAGATTGACTTAAGGTAGAGATATCACCAGTTGAGGATTAAATTAGTGATGTCTCAAAGATGGCCTTTAGAACTCGGTATGGTCACTACGAGTTTTTAGTTATGTATCCTAGAGTTTTCATAGACTTGATGAAATGCATTTTCCATGAATACTTGGATCAGTTTGTTATTATATTCATTGATGACATCTTGATATACTCTTAGAATGAAGAAGAGCATGAAAAAAATTTAAGAATTGTGTTAGGGACAGTAAGGAAGGAAAGACTTTTTGCAAAATTCAAGAAGTGCAAATATTGATTAGAATGGGTGGTCTTTCTTGATCATGTGGTCACATCACAGGGAATAGAGGTGGACCCCAATAAAGTAAAGGCAATATTGAATTGGTCAAGACCAACCAATGTGAGAAAAATTCGCAGCTTTTTGGGTTTAGCAAGATACTACATAAGGTTTATCGAAGAATTCCTCAAAATACCAGGACCATTAACACAATTAACTTGTATAGGTGTAAAGTTTGAATGGATAGAGAAATACAAACGCAATTTTGAGGAATTAAAGAAGAGGTTAATCAATGGGCTAATTTTAACCATACCTAGAGAATCAAATGGTTTTGTAATATACAACGATGCATCCAAATCAGGTATTGGATGTGTTTTGATGCAATAAGGCAAGGCAGTTGCTTATGCATCGAGACAGTTGAAGCCTTATGAGCAAAGCTATTCCACACATGACCCAAAAATGGTTGTGGTAGTTCATGCCCTAAAAATTTGGAAGAACTATTTGTATGAAGAGAAGTGTGACATCTATACAAAATATAAGAGTCTCAAGTACATCTGTACTCAGAAAGAGTTGAATATGAGACAAAGAAGATGGCTTAAACTAGTAAAAGATTACCATTATGAAATTCATTACCACTGAGAAAGGCAAACATAGTAGCCAACCCCTTGATTAGGAAGACAACGGGACAAATGGCATTGTTAAGAGCACAAAAGCCTTTATGGAGAAAACTTGAGAGATTAAATCTCGAAGCACTCACTATTCTCTTTAATTCTGTTGCTCAAATGACAGCACTTTCAGTTAGATCGATCTCTATGATCGGATTAAGAGTCATCTAAAAGCTGATCAATCCCTTGAGTCTATCAAAGCTGAAATTAACACAAAGAAAAGAAAAGATTTTACCATAACTGAAGATAAGGTACTTTATTATAAGGGACGCCTGTGCGCACCAGATTTCAAAGAATTGAAAACTGAAATCTTAGAGAAGGCCCACTCTACTCCTTATTCTATACATCCAGGATGTAAAAGATGTATCACGGCCTAAGAGGCAAGAGCTATGTTTTGGTGGAAAAATATGAAGGAAGATATAGCTAAATTTGTGGAGAAAGGTCGGATATGACAACAGGTGAAAACCAAACATCAGTGAGTAGCAAGGTTGCAGTCGTTGGAAGTTCCAGAATCGAAATGGGAACATGTAACGATGGACTTTGTTGTAGGCTTTTCGAACTCAGTAAAAAGATACAAGGCTATTTGGGTGATTGTTGATCGTTTGACCAAGTCCGCCCATTTCTTACTTATTCGCATGACATTTTCTATTGACCAATTTGCATAGTTATATGTTAAATAAGTAGTAGGGCTGCATGGTGCCCTTGTTTCAATTGTATCTAATAGGGACCTAAGGTTCAAACTTTTGGAAGAGTTTATATCGGACTATGGAAACTAAATTGAACTTTAATACAACTTTTCATCATCGTACTGACAGACAATCTGAATGGACAATCCAAACATTAGAGAATATGTTGCAATCGTGCGCCCTACATTTTGGTGGACATTTGAAAAGACATCTACCTTTAATTGAGTTTGCATAGCACCCAAATGAAGTTTTATACGGAAAGAAATATAAATAACCTATTCATTGGGATGAGGTTAGCAAACGTAAGTTCTTAGGCCTAGAAATTGTGGACCAGACAATACAAGATCAGAGTTAGCATGAACAAGCTCAAGATAGACAAAAAAATTTATGCAGATAAAAGATTAAAGAACTTGAAATTTGTGATAGGAGATAAAATATTTTTAAAGGTTACACCCAGGTGCTATGATTTGGTAAGAGAGTGAGCCCAGTCCAAGATACATTGGTCTTTTTGAAATTTTAAGGCGGATTGAAAATGTTGCATACCAATTAGCTTTAACACTAGAGCTTTTCAACTGTACACGATATCTTTCACATATCAATGCTCAAAAAGTATGTCCCTAACCTAACTCATGTGGTGAGACATCAATCGTTAGATATTCAGCTAAACCTGAATTACGAAGAAGCACCACTATGTATCATAGCTTAGAAAGTACGAAAGCTTCTTAAAAAGAGATATCGCTGGTTAAAGTATTATGGCAACATCACTTAGTAGAAGAGGCCACTTAGGAAACTTAGGAGGAAATGTGATCTAAGTATCCACAACTTTTTGTAGACGACAATTGACCTAATTTTAGAGAACAAAAATTCAATTTAAGAGGGATAGATTATAACACTCCAAAAAGTCATAATAGTCATTCATCTTGAATTTGAGACCTTAGTGTAAGACTTTGAAAGTTAAGAGACCAAATTGATAACATTTCATAGTTGAAGGACCTAATGTGCACCTTTAGAATTTCAAATTTTGGTAAAGAAACGATCTTGGAATTGTCATGTTTAGTGAAGGAAAAGATTATGGGATTGCCATATTTAGATTATGGAAGGTAACTTAATTTCCACTTAAATGTGATTGCATGATTTGATATAAATATTGCATTTTAATTAACCTAATTAATTGGTTTATTGATATAATTAGAGAAACTTTCATCTATTGAAAATTAGAAACATTGTTTATGCATGTGTAATTAGCAATCTCACATTCCTGGAGTTGATCACCTTTGCCAGCCATGTTAGCTGAGACTATGGCAAAATAAGTTCGAAAACAACATATACATCAACTGTATTGTGCTCAAGAGGTTCAACCAAATTTCCTTCATCAATTTGTTTCTCTTTTTGTTCATTTTTTTCTAGTAGCAATCTTTTATAAAATGTTCTATTTTTTCACAACCATAACATTTCTTATTCTTAGCCTTAAACTTAGATCTTGATCTCTTCTTGTATTTTTTCTTGTTACCATTTCCCTGATTACCATAAGTATTCTGATTTCTAAACTGCCTATTCAAAGGTCTGCCTCTTACAAATAAACTCTTAAAGTTGGCACTGTGTCTTTCAGATCTTAGTTCTAGATTTTTAATCCTTAGAGAGTTTGTTCACGAAATAATTCTTTCGATTTAAAACTACCGCAAGTGTACGGTTCGTAACAAGTAATAAAGTGGATTTTAAAAAGTCAGAATATCGTCCCTCAGAGATTGAGTAGTTCAATTCTATATAATCTAGCCTTAACCGAATCTAATTGAGTGAAAATATGGTCTAAATGCAAAAAGCCCTAATTTCAATTAAGAAACCCTAATTTCAACTAAAAACCCTAATTTCTATTGAAAATCCTAATTTCTAAATTTCCCTAATTAAATGACTCAAACACTCAAGTAAATGAAATTATGCAAATTCAAAAGCTAATTTACGGAAATTAATCAAACTAAAGTCACTAGGATCACGAATCCCCAATTGAAGTTATAAAAACCCTAATTTCATAAAATTAATAATTCGATGAAAATTTGTCAATTCAATGTTTCTAATTCTATCCAATATACTCTCTCGATATATATTAGACCTATTCTTGCACACCACCAACCTATATCTCTATGGATGATGCAAACATACAAGAATGCATGTAGTTTTGTGAACAATTTAAGAATTACATAAAGCATAGGGGTATATCTCTATCCCCTATCGGACCCTATGTTAATTTACACCTTATCGAACCTATTCCACTTCTCTTGAACTTAAAAAATAAGTTATCAACACTCACACAATCATTGGCCACTAATTGCGGAAGAAAATTAATGCATGTAAATCAATCAAATTATCCAAACGAGTCTTTATATTAAATTCATGAAATATAGAATTAAAATAACAAACAACGGTTCATCGATCACCTAGTAATTGAAACCCTAGCCTAGAAGATTCATAATTACAGAAAATAAAATGAAATTAATAAATAGAGAGAATAACACCCGTATGAAAGTTCTTGAAATCTGAAATCTTTAATAAAACATTGAAAACTCCTTTGAATCATTGTGAAATCGGCTTCAAGTTTGTGTTCCTTGCCTCCAA
Source organism: Olea europaea var. sylvestris (assembly GCF_002742605.1). Lineage (NCBI taxonomy): Eukaryota > Viridiplantae > Streptophyta > Magnoliopsida > Lamiales > Oleaceae > Olea > Olea europaea. The sequence goes on from NW_019266999.1 coordinate 131,806, forward strand.
AAGTTGTATTCTTCTTCTCTCTGGACGTTCTGCCCTATTTCTGATGAATTTTGGTTTTGATATCATGTCTTCATGGAGCCCCGAAAGAGTTTCAATTAAAAACGAAAGTTCGGAATTTTTTATCGAATTTAAAGCCATGCGGCCGCATGGTTCAAATTTTCAGCCCAAAAAGATCCCTGTTATATCATGTGCGGCCGCAAGGAATTATAACCATGCGGCCGCATGGTTATAGAAATTTTCCCGTCGGATAGTTTTCAGTATTTTGGTCATAACTTTCTCTCCCGATCTCCGATTGAAGTGATTCAAAGTGCATTGGGAAGAAACTCAAAGATCTACTTTTGAGAGAAACAGGCTTCCTCAAATTCTGATGTTTATTATGCCAAAAATGGATCTCAAGTAGAGACTCAAAATCACGAGCATAACTTTTTCGCTTGAAAGTTGATACTTGATAATATTTCGACCATATTTTACCTCTTGACTCCTTTCCTCATCCGATTGACCTCTAACACTCTTGAATCTTCATTCCATTTCCCGTCTCATCTATGGATTATTTGCAACTTGGTCCCCGAACTATCACTTTGTTCCGTTTTGGTCCTTTTTCGGCTCTTTTCTTCTGAATTCCATCTTTTCCATAGAAATACCTACATTGCATGAATTTAACAAGATTAAGTCATAATTCAACTACTTTGTTCATGTTTAAGTCATATTTGTGAGCTAAATAAGAGTGTAAAAACACACTTATCAGAGTTCATGACAACATCTCTGGTTAGAGTATCTCTACCATACTTCTTTATATACTTCAGGAATGGCATTTGGGAGTACAATAGCCTTGTACTCCTCAGACACATTGTCACAGTATTGGTTATGTCTAATGCTAGTTTATTAAAGGGATCAAAATTATCATCTAACTCCTTAGAGTGGTCTATCTTAAAACTATAGAATTTCTCTGAGAGAAACAACTTATTTGTTAAAGAATTAACTAGATACCAGTTTTCTAGCTTATCCCACAATGTCTTAGATGTATCTTACCTACTTTCCTTAACACTTGATCAGACATGCAATATTATAGAAGTATAAGCAAGTTCATCACCTTCATTTTTTGTATTTGAAAAGACTAGATCTAAATAGATGAAACAAATATAAGCTGTGAAAAACAATTTACAACATGAAACTTCAACCGAAGACTCATAAGACCCTTTGAATCACTAGATCTAACTAAATAGGCCTAGGGTTTTTGGAAAAACTTCAGATTCTTAAAAAGATCGAACCACAATACCAATATGAAAATTAGATTTTTCTAGTGAGAAGACCAACGAAGATCCAAGATCAGCCTACACAGGCTCTAATACCGCAGTTATACAAAACAAAAACTCAATACTATCAAGAATCACATTGAAACTTCAAATCTTGTACAAAATTAGATTGAACAAACCAAATGGCTTACAATATCATAGAACCTGGCTCAGAATATAAGGATCCTTCTAAGTATTGTACCCTTTTGTATCAAGGTGACCACATTATCCCTAACCTCTAAATGCCAAAGTGACGCTACATCAATTAACCGTATAATCTCAACCAAAGACTTTCTCCTTTTACTAATGAATCACAAAGACTCGCTCAAGAATCTCTCCAACCAAATGTTGAAGATAACATGGAAATGGAGAAGACGAATAGAATTACAAAGAGAGAAAATTCTAAAACTTACACAGAGAACAGACCCTTCAACTCAATTAAAAGGAGATGTTGCGCGTACAGGGGCCCCTACCGGGCAACACACATGGGGCGGGGGGCCCACAAGTTTTTTTTTTAAATCAATGTGGGACCTGCCTCGGTGCAGTGAGGCCCCTGTGAAGAGTTGCCATGTACGTGCAGCTTTATTGCAATTAAAAAGCCATACAAAAGACATATTTATATCAACAGTTACCACCATTGATCTCAAATAAGATCAACGGCCCAAACAGCTAGCACTTTACCTATTCCTTTCACACTATATGTGCTAATCAGAAAACAAGCCTTAGATCATAATTTAGGATCCGAGTCATGGGCCACACTAATGATGTTATCAGGCAATATTTCACTAATGGTCTAGACAAAATTAGGCCCATTTATAATCACAGCCCAGGAAGAAGTATTTGGCATCACAATTCAATATAAATCACCATAAAAACCAAATAACAAAAGAAGATGAAGAAGAATTAGAGAAACGACTAAGGTTTCTCAAGTGAGTTGTTCGAGAGAGAGGAGAAAATTATTCAATCCACACACCACAGAATCCCCATGTCAAAGTAGGGTAACCAGTATAAGGATCCGGATTACCAATTCAACGGCTATTAATGTGCCACATATCACAATTTCGACAAGTTATTCCATTTTTAAAACCACATTATATTAACTCGATTTTTTCCCCTAATTTTGATATCAATTTATAATTCTTCATCACTATTATTTTAATTGAAGTATTATTACAATTTTCAACTTTCAAAATGTATTTCAATTGAATTTGAGGTGTGTGGACGAGTAAAAGTCAAGATTCGTTACAGCTCCGTCCGTGCGGCAACGTACCGCCGCATTATTTGAGTTTTCAATGAGCTGCTAAGTGACAAATAAACTTGTCTGAAAATAATTAAAATACATTCTGGCTGCTGTTGGAGAAGAAGAATATCAATTAGGTTTTTCCCTTTTAAATTTAAGTTAAATGGAATGGTTTGTATTGTAATTGATAAATGTTAATCATTTTGATCCTCAAGTAGACAACCACGTTACAAATATAAGGTTCTTGTCATAGTATGGCCATAAAACTATTAGTATTTTGGTTGTAAGTATCTGAATTGAGAATAAGTATTATAATGTTACATTAATAGTTTGTACTAATATAGACTATCTTACTATCGAAATTTTCATATTTCATAATTTGTTGCATATTTATATGCACATGTAACACGTTCTAAATATTTCGCTTATTCAAACATTAAAAGTTATGTTTAGACCCAAGGAAAAATAGACAAATAATAAATAAAACTATTAATAACTGGCTAAATTATTAAAATAATATAGAATTCTTAAAATGACAATTATGCCCTTGTTTGATTCCTATTTTGAGAGAAATAATACATTTTGAATGGTAGATTAACGGAAAATATGTGGTTAAAATTAAAGAAAAGTTTGGGATTTAGATGTAATATTATTTTATTAAGAAATGTGTAATTGAAAATGAATTTTGAAAAAATGAATTTTTAGATTAATGGGAATCAAACAAATGCTATATATTATTAACTTATAAAAATGTTTAAATTATTTATAAAGAGATGATTTTATATGGAGGGAGAGTTGATTTGACAATTATTATTAGATATTTATGGCATATCTATGAAAAATTTCAAATATAGATAAAACGGCCACCAACTTGTGTCTTGTCAATTAAAGAATTACCAAACGAAGAATTGTAATGAGAAAAGAAAGAAAACATGCTTCAACTATATATTCAAATATTTTTAGATCATTTTGAAAAATATTTAATTACTTGAACCTATAACAACAACGTCAAAGGTTAGATTTTACAAAATGTACTAGAAATAATTAAATATGTATCTGATTCTTGTGTGCATGTGCATTAACACACTAATTTACAAGAAATTTAAAAATTATATTTGTTTCAATTTATGTACACACATTTCATCACGGATCTCAATTACCTTTTATGTCACATAGTTGGATTTCTTAGCTGTTCAAGGAAGCAACAAAAATCGACTCATTTTTATAACATGCAACTATATTACAAAATATTTAACGTACTCTAAGACGAAAAGGTCCAGATCAAACATCGGTTTAAGTCATAAAAAAAGTTGAAGACGACATATGATTCATGACAATTAGACCAAGTCATCATCATATCTTTGAAGAATAATGCTATTTTGCCAGATATTTTTAACATCTTAGATGAGAGATTAAGTTGTAGCAAAAAATGATTGGATAATAGTGATGACCTTTTTTAAAATAATCTAATGATAAAATTTCATGTAGCATTTTGTCATTCTAGACGTCAAAAAATTCTGTCAGCCAAGCATAATTGTACATTTGAAAGCCCACTTGTTAGCATTCGAAATCACAAAAAGACTAACAGAAGCTAAACCTATATTATATAATAAAGTCAATCGTAACTTCGCAAGCAAGATCAATCATCAGAGAGTATGCCGACTTTTGCCAACTAATAAATGAAATTATTATGTCCATACTAACCACTGATCAAACATTTGTCACCAAATCAAAACAATAATTATCATAAAAATTATCCTTGATGTCGGCTAATTCTTTTGATAAATTAATATTATGACTAATCAAAACGCAGCCGTTTATAGTGTACAGATTCATCCCCCAGCACGAAATTGAATTGCTTGGACCGTGAAAAGAGGACAAAATGCAACAACTTGGACCCCTAACCCGCGGCACCCCACCAGCAAAATTAAAATGAAAGTGACCATTGCAAGTTGCTGCTTGCGATTGCATGCAGTCAGTCAGTTAGCGGGTTAGTTGACCACATTAATTTAAATTATATATTTATCACTTTTATTTTCAACCCACAATCTTTCATAAAAAAATATTAAACAAAAATAAAAAATAAAAAAAAAATTCTTCTTTTTTCAAATTCTTCAAAAAAATATTATTCCACCTATTAAAATTTAAAATAATAGGACAAGATAGGGGCTTAATAAATGGTGGAAAAGTAAGCTTTTCACTGGGCACAAAGGTCAAGCTGAAGATCTAATAGTCTTCTCACGTTCCATCAAGAAATGATCTGATTAATCAGAACTATCAAGAAATGATCTGATTAATCAGAACGAACTTAACAAATTAACAGATCTACCCGTGGCGGATCAACTATGTATAGAGGGGATTTCCTTTTATTTTGTCTTTTAATGATTGATATACAATTTTTTTTTTTTATATATATTTTTTTTTTTTTGCCAATTTTCTATTGCATGGAAAATAGTAAAATATAATTCTGCGACCCCTTGCATATTGCATTCGATTTGATTTAATCACAAGTAATATAAAGGAGAATCCTTTGCTTTACATTATCCGCCCTGTTTAGTAATTAGTATGTCGAAGCCCATAAACAAAATTGTCAATTTTTCCTCCTATTAATAAATTTGACAAAGAACATTCACTAATAATCACTTTCTTTAATTTAAGATAAATAAAAAGTCCAAAGTTATTAAAACATTTTAGAATTCCTATACCAACATTCAAACACATTGCAATAAATGTTTTAGTAGATCTAGATCATTGAATTTTTTTTTTTTTTCTTTGATACCCAGGTGTCCCAACTTCGCCAGACTAAATCCTGGACCCCTAGCCACCGGCCCCCTAGCCACCGGCCCCTCAGTGACTAGCGGAGGTAAACCGCAGGTTGTGCCCTTGTTGGATCACAGGTTCCCACCCGGTCTAAACTCCTGACCTCAAGAGAGCTTTCCTCCATAGTGATTAATCCACTAATAAATTGCCCCTTTATTGGATCAAAGGTTCCCACGAGGAATCGAACTCTCTACGCTGAGGTTGTAAGCGCGCCAAAAGTGATTGATCCACCAACTCGGATGTGCCCTGAGGGGCATATCATTGAATTTACTTAAATGAAGAGACGTATTCATTTGTCAAACTCCTTTTATAAATTCATTGATATAAGAAGCGATCTCCAACAAATTGATGTACAAATATATACGAATTATGCTTATTGTACAATGATTTTTACAACACTACTAAAAAACAGCTTTTCATCTACGAAAAATTACAAACAGATTTCATCCGTTGGTGATTAAAAACGGATTATCCGTTGGTAAAAGTAATTCACTTTTAGCTACGATAATTAGCAACGAATTTTCCGTTGGTAAAGATGATATCTCTTTACCAACCGATATTCCGTGTCTAGAGCCTGTTTGGGCCCCATTTTTTATCCAAAAAATTAATTTTTTGACCGTTATTTTACTATTTCAGCCGTCATATTTAACTTCTTCTTTCACAGGTGGACCCTACTTTTCTCCTAACGGTCAAAAAATCAATTCTCAAAATCACTCCCAAACAGGCTCCTAATGTAATCGTTTAACATTTGGATCTTCTTCCAATGGATATTCCGTAGGTGATATACCGATTATTACCAACGGATGCAATTCGTTGGTAATTAGAAACAGATTGGTAAAAATAATTCACTTTTAGCTACAATAATTAACAACGAATTTTTCGTTGGTAAAGATTATATATCTTTACCAATGGATATTCCGTGCCTAATATAACCATTTAACATTTTGATCTTTTATCTATGGATATTCCGTTGGTAATTAAAAACGGATTATCCGTTAGTAAAAATAGTATCTCTTTACCAACGGATATTCCGTGCCTAATATAACCGTTTAACATTTTAATCTTTCAACAACGAATATTCCGTTGGTAATGAGAAATGGATTATCCATTGGTAAAAATAATTCACTTATCCCACATCGAAAGTTTACAACAATATTTTTATAGTTGCCCTCTATAAATTTGTGGTCCAATAAGGAGTTAAACAATATTTTGGCCTTTCAATTCAATTGGCTAAAAATAAAAAATATATATTATAATTATTAAATAAATAACTTTTTTCCATACAGTCATTTACAACATTGATTTTTATCAATTGTAATGATAGACATTTACTAACGGAAAGTCGGTTGGTATTGGTTAAGACTTTTACCAACAAAAATTTCGTTGGTAAAAGATTCACATTTTACCAACAGAAAATCCGTTGGTAAAATGTTTACTCTTTAACTACGGCATGATCCGTTGGTAACTATCAACGACCCTCAAATTACCAACGGATTTTTTGTTGCAAATATTCCATTGGTGAAAATTATTAACAACGGATATTGAGACTTTAGGAACGGAAAATTCGTGCCTGAAACTCTGTTTTTTAATAGTGAAATTTGATAACATGCTATGTGACAAGTTATCATTGGACAGTTTGAAAAATAGTTTATCTTTCCTATCAACACTTTTTTGACACCTACATCATTGTCAAGCATGTTGTACAAATCCATTGTACAAATGACTAATTCCAATATATACCAACCTAAGTAATTACACTATTTTTCATTGAAAGTTTTTATTGGCACAAGATTCAATAGTTTAACTAAAACTATAAAACAATTTGTCGTCTCTATAAAGATCATAGTCGACAACATGAAAACAAAGTGGCGTCGTCCATTTGATTACCTATATCCCCAAAAAATAAAAAAAAAATAAAAAAAGAAAAGAAAGAAGATGTGCCATCGTCCATCATTAATTTTGCCCATGGTGTCAAAAAATTTGTCGATAAAATTTATAACAAAAGGAAACTTGTTAGACGAAAATTTGGAAGATATTTTTGAAATAGGGAAATTAACCCATAGATATTGGTTCCTGCCAGTGATTACGACCATATATGTCAACATGCAACTACTTAAATGGAGTTTGTAAATCTTTTGGTATAGTACTTCTAAATTGAAATGAGTGATTTTTATTCAAAAAAAAAAAAAATGAAATTAAACTTAAAAATACACATTATTTGTACGATTACCAAGACGAAGATGACAGCAACAACAACAACAACAACAACAACAACAGTAGTAATAATAATAATAGAACATAGTTAGGTGCTTATTTGTTAGGAATTTTGATAACTGATTTTTTGACCGTTAAAGATAAAATGAGTTCTACATGTAAGAGAAGAATTAAAAAAAACTGATGGAATAGTGAAATAACAGTCAAAAATTTGATTTTAACTGACATAAAATATGTACCAAACAAGCACTAGTCGTTAAAAAATCATGAGATGGAGGAGACGATGTGTTGTTAGCGATGGATTTTTTGTTGATATTATTGAATCTTCAATTTTTATTACTATGTTTATTTGCAGAATTTCTGTAGTACGTTATAATGACGCAAACATCTATCAATATTCTTAAATTACTTTTAAAATTTTATTTTGTCAAGGACATACTTATGTCTGGTTAACGAATTATTAATACTATAATCGTCCCCCCCCCCCCCCCCCCCCCCCCCCCCCTTCCAACGGGCCTAATAATATTATGAAAGTCAAACTTATTTCCTAATGACACCATATATGTTCTTAAATAAGGATCCAATAACCCCTTCTTTTTTTTTTTTTTTTTGGAAATATCAGTAATATGTCGGCAAGTCAATTTGTGATTTCGGCACAATGATTCTAATAACTATAATTTTCTAAGAGCGAGAAGTTCCTAAAGTTACACGTTTGACAAGGAAATAGTCTGGAAATGGGTGTCTCGGTGGAGTTCGTGTACCACTGTCCAATATTCTTCTCACATGACATCAACCTATTCTATGATTAATTAGAGCTTAATATTATTAATTAAATTAATTTATAGATTGCAATCACACTAATACCTCTTTTTGTGGGTATCCAAATGACCTATATAACATAGGGATGACAAAATATTTCGATCATGCTCTGACATTATCCATCCCGTGTTTGGAAAATGATGTAGGGACAAAAAATATGGTTCTTATCCTGAAGTTGCCCCGATTCTCTTTCTTTTTTTTATTTTTTTTATATCTATAAAAGGAAATTGTTTTTAAGAAGATGAAAAATAATATAAAAAATAAATACATATGTAAATAAAACGAAAAATGGAGATATTCTAATGATTATTTAATTCTAACTTCCTTGCCCTTTCTAAAATGTTGAACTCCAACCTTGAGAGCTCCCACCGTACCGCCCCTAGAGCATCGTAAGAGAGATAAATCGCGGGACGTGCCCTAACAAATCAAGAAATAAGAGTTTGCCCGTATATTGGTGCCCACAAAAAGTCAAATTCCATATCTCAGGAATCGAACTCTCACACTGCGACCGCCAATAAGGCTGAGACTACCTCACTCCTGTCATTTGCACCACTGAGTTATATCCCTAGGAATGACAAAATATTTCGATCACGCTCTGACATTAGGGTGGGTTGTACACTTGTACTCGGAATTTCTCTCTCTCTCTCTTTTTGGGATGATAGTAACAAATTTGCCAAATTTGATTCCGATCTAAATAACTCAAACTACAATAAATCAATTCCTTGTTTTATTTTTCATTTTGACATTTTTTAATATGTTAAATTGAATAAGATCAACAAACAAAGAGTAAAATATATGTCTTTTATCGTGATTGAGTCTATCTATTTTGTCGTATTGATTTGATGTCCAATACGGTTGATTTATAACCTTGAAAAGCAAGTATTCAAGTAGGTAACCAATTTGGTTTCTACTTCAACTTAGATTATTCCAAAAGTCATGATAATGCTTAAACATTAAACAAATTATGTACCCGGCATCAACAGTAACACTATTTTCAAATGTAAATTTTTTTGTCAACACACGAGTCAATGATTAAATCAAAACAATAAAAACTTTTTTTATCAGGACATTATAATTAGGGATTCCTTAACAATGATTTTTAATTAAAAAAAATGAAAGAAATGTGTTTAAAAAGTTGATAAAAATTATGAATATTGTGAAATGTATGGTTAAAATTGAAGATGTATATTAAAACATTAATAAAGTTTGCACTTTGCACGTTTGGTGAGGAAATAGCCTGGAAATAGGTGTCGTTGTGGATGTCATGGACCATTCTTACAAACTGTACAAAATTAAGAATAAGACCAAATTAATCAAACCTCAGCAGCTTCGTACAGTAGTCTTTGTGTCCACGCATCTTGAATTCCACTCAAATTAACAATAAATATGAGAAATTTTGACTATTCCTAAATTGCATCAATGTCTCCAACTAACCTAAAAATGTTTATTTGAATGTTAAAAGATTATGTGACGCTTACATGTTATCAAAACGAACAGTAAAAATCATCCAAAATGGTTTTAGTTATTCCTAAACAATTCAAACAATAACTTCCACTTTCATTTAGATTTCCGAAAGGAAATTTCTTTGTCATCATGAAACATATCTTCATGCTTCAACTTATCCATGACATTATAGACGCAACAAATAGTAGTTTGGGAACATCAGTATCACACTTATAAACGATTTATCCCTTGTTAAGTATCATTTTTTTTTAAAATAATTTTTTCTCTAATTTATTTTAAATCACACATTCTATGTAATTCATAACTTCCATTAACTTTTCAATTGAACATTTCATTAATTTTTTATTAAAATCTACTAAGTATTTGATTTTAAGTAAAACCAAACAAGGCCTTAGAACCCTGTTCGAATTTACACTAATATATAAATAATGAAATGAATTGAAAATCCAAAACGATGCTTCCTGTTTCCAGCTAAGAACGCTCGTATGAAACCTCGCAAAGAACAGTACCCTCGTCAAAAATTTCATACCTTTATAAACAAACCTTTCTCAGTCCCTTATATTCCACTCAAAAACAGCAACTTTGAATGGCTTCTTTATCTGATGATTGTTCAACTCTTGAAATTATACAACAACATCTTCTTGATGATTTTGCCTTCATGGAAAATTATTGCCCAGTTTCCAGCTTTTCAGAGTCCCAGATATCTCGAACTTCAAGCAGTTCAAGTTCTGTAATCTCTGATCTCACAACTGAATCTTCCATCTTTAAACCAAATTTCAGCCTTGAAAACTCAACAAATGATTATGATTTCTCAGAATTCGAAACAAAGCCTGTAAAACACACAAACTTTAGTGAAAGGAAGCCTTCGTTGAATATTCATATTCCTCATGTGAAGAAATTGGAGCGGGACAGTACAGTTAAGGTGGTGGAGAAGAAAGTTGAAGATTCTGGCGAGAGGAAGCGGTATAGAGGAGTCAGACAGCGGCCATGGGGGAAGTTCGCGGCGGAGATACGCGATCCTAACCGGAAAGGGACTCGGGTTTGGCTAGGGACTTTCGAGACGGCCGTGGAGGCGGCGAAGGCTTACGACAGGGCGGCGTTTAAGCTGAGAGGGAGCAAAGCAATAGTGAATTTCCCACTTGAAATTACCAACTCCAACCCTCCTCTGCCGGAAAATACTGAACGGAAAAGGGTGATAGAAGAGGAAAGTCTAGAGAGAAAAACAAAGGTGGTAAAGAGAGAAGAAGTTGAGAATGATAAAATTGGAGCCTCCCCGGCTGTGCCACTAACGCCATCAAGTTGGACGGCGGTTTGGGATTCTGGCGATATGAAGGGTATATTTGATGTGCCGCCGTTATCTCCATGATCTCCACATCCAAGTTTGGGTTATTCAAAATCAAGGCTCACGGTTAATTAATTTTGGGGCTTAAAATTGTGTTTAATTACTTTATTAGATTAAAAGATGCACCTGCTTAAAAGTTGGGGTGAGTTAGTGATTTAGAGAAGTACAAGGGTGAGATTTGTAATTTCATGTGTTTTTTAATTCAATGTGCATACTGGGTTATTAGTTTGAGATTTCGTTTATTCATTTGTACGAGAGATACAATGGCAATCGTGTTACTTTTATTAAATTTTTAATTTTTCTTTTGTCAAAAAGCATAATTTTCAGCCATCAATTCCACAAGCTTTGAATTTATAATTGCACCATACATATATTATCTATATAAAATAGACACAATTTTTTGAACTTTTTTTTTTTTTTGCCTTTTAATACTGGACATTCATATGTTTACTTTACTAAACAACTCATTATCATTTACGAAAATTTAATGGCATTTGCATTGTCGAAAACTCACATGAATTAGTTTAAGACACATACGTATTGTGCACGAATTCTATTCTACTAGATCACTAACGAGACGCGATAAGTTGATAGCGATGAGTAGAGAAGAATAATTGATTAGATAAAATGTGCGTGCACTACCCAATTTTATTTTCCTTCATAAAATATATTAGTATAGTTTAAAAGCGTTTTTAGTTCAATTTTGATTCCATCTTTGATGCATGTAATAAAATCTTTTAGACTTCACAAAATAGGATATGAGCGAGAAATATCTAAAATTGTAGCCAGTCGAGTAAATACTGTGTAAATCTTATATTTCCGCGATAACCTAAATGAACTTTTTGAATAAAATATAGAGTAAAACTTACCCCATATGAAGTGGTTCTTGGTCTCATCGTAATCCATAGACTATTATTGGCAGCAATAACAAACTTCTTCAACCTTCAATAATCCTTACATAATGCTTCCTAGTTTTTCTTCTCACTTAAATGCATCATCTACGAAAGGTCAAGCCTCGCATGCTCCTACAACATGAGCTATTTAAATAGATCTTATTAAAGAAAAAAAGTCAATCAAATTAGATTCAATTGAATACTGTATTTTATGTACTAATTGCATGTTTGGTGTTTCAAATTAGATTCAATTGAATACGGTTGATGAAGAAAAATTAATTTAAATCTTATCTATCATATTGTACTAGAGTCGTGAATATATTCTCTTAGTGGTAGTAATTAATAAAATTTCTGATTGATAGCATATTCTACTATAATTTTGTCGAGTAAAAATTTTGAAATACTCCAACATGCTCTACTTATCTTTTATATTTAACACTTAAAATATTAATTTAAAGAATTATTTGGAGCATAATTTTTTAAGTGTTGATATTTTAAAATAGAAAACATCTTATATTTAAAGAGTATCTTGGAGATGCTCTAATAAATTTGCAAGTTGAACCAAATCTTGAGAAAATAAAATAAAATTGTAATAAGATTAGTCTAAAAAAATGTTAGAGATTAATTAAGCGTGTTTAATTTTATTTTATCTAAAGCTAAAGTCTGTGGGTGGTTGTGATATTTTTAAATCGGATGATAATATCGTTAATAAGTAATAAATTAGTAAGACAAATATCATCTCAAGGGGATTGATTAATCTATAAACACAACATAGCCACTAATATGTATAAAAATTCATCCAAATAATTAAATATTAAATAGATTTTAGATTCTATATAAGCGTGTAAAATATCCTTATCATAGATTAATTAGTAGGAAGCTCTTACAAATTGGTTCTAATGGTGAATTCTATCAAAAAATATTTGTTATAATTGGTATCAAAACAGATCACTCCTTTTTATGGGAACTTGTTATGTAAATGTCAACTTGAAAATATCTACTTATTATAATAATAATAATAATAATAATAATTAAAAAAAAAAAAGGAAGAAGAAGAAGAAGAAGATCGACTCTGTAAAGTCGCCCAATTAAGGAGAATAAGTTGCCGTAAAAATCGATTCAATGTGTTTTGAAGTAGTATTACTCAACTAGGAATGATGATTAAACATCGAAATCTAGCCCATTGACAAGTGGTTCCATCATAATCAAACATATAAAGCAGTCCCTTGGACCAGCATGTTGGCCTGGCAGGATTCTATTGCGCAGCCGCTAGAAAACAAAACATATTGTCCACTTAAAGTTATCTTTTTCTATCCAAAGATCTTATCGACTGATTGTGAATTTGATTCCCCCGTAATTTTCAGATTTAAAGATTAATTAATTAGCAATCTTGCATTTAAACATGCGGTGCCGACTTCAAGTCTCAAGGACCGACGCATGCGATCGCTTCATGTGTCAAGAGTGTCCGACAAATCTTTTAATCATTAATATCGTATTATGTGAAACAATAATAATGAATAATACGAAATCGACAGATGAGAGAGTAAAAGAGAAAGCATCATATTTATATAATTTAACGATATGCTTATACCCACGTGAGCAAAGCCACTATGAAATAATAAGGTTATAACATATACATACTAATTCTAGCCCGTACGAGATATTAAGAAAAATCGAACAATACTTTTACTTTGTACCATCGTTCGGCTCAAATAAATTAATGTTCATGAATCTATCCCCTTCATTCAAATGATACCCAATATCATGTGACCATTTAACGCTCAAATAAACATATTTTGATAGTTTAGGTCATTGATGCCATAATTTTACAAGGTTGAGGATACAAGTGTAACAACAGATAGATTGATGACATAGATGCCACACTTACAATAGGTCAAGAACCCTTAGTATAATTTAATCTTTGTTAAAGTCAGTGACCTACGCATAAACAAGCCACAAATTCTTCGTTAAGAGATTCCATTCAAGCAATTTTCTAAATTTAAGCTACAAATATGTCAAATTCTCTTCAAAACAACTCTAACTTAAAGTATTCAAGTTTCTTCTACCATCATCCTCTATGTCCGACAGTTGAATAGGCTGACAAAATTGTTAAATTTCATATATTTTACAGGTAACAATTAAGTATAAATTAGTCAAGAGAGTAGTATATATCTTTTATAAATCTTAATTCGTACGGAAAAGCTGTAAGTATGCAAGGATTCCAACTCTCAATGCTGCCCGTGAAGATTTATGAAAGGCTTAGGCCCTGTTCTCTTTACCGTTTTCAGGTCGTTTTCTGTTTTCGATTTTTCAAAACGGTGAAAACGCGTTCTCTTTCCCATTTTCGAAAATGAATTTTCGAAAACGAAAAAAAATTTGTGAAGAAAACACAAAACGACTTTTTTGTCGTTTTGGACGTTTTCAGTGTAAAACTTGAAAAAATTGAAAACGCGGGAAACACTTTTTTTTTTTTTTTTTTTTTGAGGAGGTGGTGTGGTGATTCTCAAAATTTCAAAAAAAATTAAAAATTAAAAATTTTTTTTTTTGAGGAGATAGTGTGGGGATTCTCAAAATTTAAAAAAAAAATTTTTTTTTTTTTTTTTTGGTGTTTTGAGGTGGTGTTGTGGTGATTCTCAAAATTTGAAAAAAAAAATTTTTTTTTTTTTTTTTTGGTGTTTTGAGGTGGTGTTGTGGTGATTCTCAAAATTTGAAAAAAAAAATTTTTGTTTTTTGTTTTGAGAAACTAACAAAAAGAACGCATTTTCAACCATTTCAAAACAAACACTCAAAACACAAAACTCAAAATGAATTCAAAACTCAAAACACAAAACTGAAACACAAAGAGAACACCCCCTTAGTTTTTTGTTATCAATTTTTTGTGTAAAAATCAACTTTATGTACAAAATCTATCTAAAGCCTGATTTGGCTTAGCTAAAATAATATATAAGATTTTAAGTTAAAATTAACAATTAATTTTAACAACACATTTTATGTGATTCATAACTTTTATCAATTTTTCAATCACATATCTTATCAACTTTTTTTTTTTTTTAAATTCACTAAGAATTTTATTTTTTGCAGAATAAAAAAGGGACTAAATTGCAAAGGGCAAAATAGTTGTTTGTTATAATTTGTTTTGACAAAAGCTAGTATAGATTTTAAAAGTTCAAACACCTTAGGTTTGAAAAAATCTTTTAGTTTCCCATGTACTTTGATTAGAAAATCACAAAAACTAGAGTCCTTTTAGTACTGCGTGTTTAGTAATTCTTTAATTTTATATATTGTTATATTTATATATTATGTGGCATGCACAGGCCGACGGGATACTACATTCGTTGATTCGACATTGATTATTTAATTGTATTGGGCCAATTAATCAAGTGGACTTGGACTTGGATCTGGTCCAGTGTCTCATGTCAGCCCATTTCTCTCCCATGAGCCAATTCAAATTTCAGGTTTTATGTTTTATAATTCAAAACTCAGGTGATAATTAAAAATATTAAGGTCGCAATTATACAATTAATGATCACATACGAACTTATAAGTAATAATTTATTTATTGATCACATATTATCAAATTAATTGATCACGGATTATTTTATGGCCACAATTAAAAATTTTGATAGGTCACAATTTATTTATTGGTCACAGATTTTCAAATTAGTTGGTCACAAATTATCGAATTTTTAAATCACAATTAAATAGTTGTTCACATACCAATACCATCACGGCCACTTATGACGACCATTACCATCACAGCCTAATAGAGCCATCATTACCAACACTGCCCCATAGCCAGCAACACAGACTCAACAACCCACCAACACCGCTGGCCATTTTACTCCATTTTACTTTCGACAATGAATTGGGTGCGGTGGCAATACAACCTTACCACCACAATCACCGTTTCCAACAAACTTCCATTTTCAACTTCAAAACCATCAACAAATCACCATTCTCAACTACAAACCACCATTGCCACCATCAAACTACCACTATCAGTTCTATCGCTAGATTCAACAAAAACCAACCCAGTTGTCTAATCCACCGTCACCGTTACCGCCAACAAAAATTACAGCCACCACCATATTCAACAAAACCATTGCCACTGCCTCTGCCACCACCTTCACCTCAAATTCCCACAAAAAAATCTCCAAATTTATCCTCAAAACCACTGCCGCCACTTCAAATCACAACCCACAAAATACAAACAAAACCACAAATTTCATCGACGCTCAACCAAAAATATCAGAAAAGTAGTTGTTCGGAGTGGAGGTTGTTCGCCACCAATAGTAGTAGCGTCAAGCAACATCCTTCTTAGAGCGCCACTTGTGGGGAGGCGTCGTGCCACGCAACGTCGACAATGTCGTGAGTGGCCGAGCGTTTCTTCGGTGGTTTATTTGGTGTTGATGTGTGCTGGTTTATTCGATGCCTCGTGCGTGGTGTGTGGTGGTGTAGCCACTGCGATGGAGTAATGGTGATGTCTTCGTTGAAGGGTTGTGGTGTGTGATAAAGGAAAGAGATTATAAAGAGTGAAAAGTGATATAGAGAGAATGGAGTGGGGAAGTGAATAGGGGTTGAGAAATTTGGTGAGGGTGGAAGGGAGTAGGATGGGGTATATAAATTAATTTAATTTTATCTTATTATTATTAATTGAATGTTACCTGATTTTTTATTAGATAAACTTTACACTTGTTTTTTGAATTGTGAACTTTAAAAACAGGGTTTGGTGTAATTTTCTTTTTATTTAACCCTAGCCAAATCCCCTATCTCGTCTCTTTCACTTATATTATATCTTGTTCGACTGTTGACTTGATCGTCAAAGTGTGAACGATCGTCGAACCTTTTTCTAAATGGTGGTCTTTGCCTCCTAACGAGATGTTTGAATGCATGATAAAATTTACGTGAAGGGGAGGTGGTCGAGATTCCGTTGGTGGGTTTTTGTGATCGACGTATATAATAAGTATATCACAAG
Source organism: Olea europaea var. sylvestris (assembly GCF_002742605.1). Taxonomy (NCBI): domain Eukaryota; kingdom Viridiplantae; phylum Streptophyta; class Magnoliopsida; order Lamiales; family Oleaceae; genus Olea; species Olea europaea. The sequence continues at coordinate 148,865 of NW_019266999.1, forward strand.
TTTTTTAATTAAGAGTGAAATCACTCCAAAAGATATTATGTTTGACATTTTGTTCTTACGTTCCCTATTGTATGTGCTACCCGTGAAGATCTTGCTTATATTAGTCAAGAATTAAAAAATAAATAAATAAATAAAATAAAATCATTATAGCATGAACTGCGATTTTGATCGTTAGTTTGATAAGAAACACCTTCACGAGTACATATATGACATGTCGGTATATAAATTAGATGGACAGAACATTAGACAAATTTTTTTAATTATCTAGCATAATTTTATTCAATACAATATACAATACATTCCAAAATTCAAAGAGGTTATCGTCACTTCAAAGAGTTTGATATTTTTGCTTGGCTGGCAATAACATGACCCTGACAATAGGCAGAGATGTAATAACTATTGTAATCATCTCAATAATTTCACCCAAGCCATAAACTAGTTACATTAATAATGTGAATCAGAAAAGGAAAAACCGCAGATTAAAGCCAAGTCAAACAGCAAAAGTTGTGAGCTAGAAACGTCGATGCCAATTGAAAAGGAAATGTAGAAAAAGTAACCACAGCCAAATCTTCAGTTTTATTATTCATTTTGAAAATAATTTCTAGATTACCAAATGGAGGCTAATTCATTCATTAATATCAATATTTCATCTTCTCTCATGGGGATTACTGAAAAATAAGGAAGCCTATTGTTTAGGTCAACGTCGAATGTGTAGGACCCTCTAATTTAAGGTTTTATTTTTATTTTTATTTTTATTTTTGGATGATAAACACATTAATAAATAATTATGTTTTAGGTCATATTAGATTATATGATGATCAAGTCTTCTACGATTTGTTGGACGAATAACATACAAGTAAATTTCAAATAGATCTTAGGCCCCAAAGGGGTTTATATAGTTGAAATTTTACATCTAGTTTGATAAGATTCAGTTTGCTCTTTTGGTCATAACTTAGTTTGCGACATTTGAATAATATTTGACAGTGATGTGAAAAAGAATTTAGAATTTCTACCTAATGATATGTAAATCTAAAATGATGAAGGGATGTTGTCACGAGGGTGACAACATGACCAAAAAAAAAAAAAAATTACTTTAAATAATCTATCAATATTCTCGATGAGGTTTATGTACAGGGTGAGTAAAAACCACAATTTCCAACACATGTTAGGAAACTTTTAATTCTTTGAATTTTGCACCTTGAAGTTTGATATGTTGCTAATCTTCCGCGGTTTGGTCTCATCTTGTTAGGTAAAATAGAGTTTTACGATGTGTACTGTAAGTGTTATGTCCTAAATCCAATTGATTTAGGTTGTAAACACTTTTAATATGTTTAATGCATTTAATTTTGACAAGATCTATTATTTATTTAAATTAATTTTGTGATAAATAATATTAAATAATAGAATTCGAAAATCCAAGTTTAAGTGATTTGCTTAGGGGTGGGCGCGGGTCGGGTTCTCTTTAGAACCGAATCGAACCAAAATTTTCGGGTATCTAGTAAGTGGAATCGTCGGGTCCAAATATAATTATGGAACCGTTCGAGTTCGATTTTGTACTATAATTAAATTTTTTAACATTTATAATAACATTATATAAATACAACTAATGGTATATTCAATGGTTTTGGAATGCTATAGACTAGTAGACTACCTTGTTCAAATGATCGCTATGGTCAAAGTGTCGGTTGGCAGAGGTTGCAGCTTCGATCGGAGGTCACATCATCGACCAACGATTGCATAGGTTTTGAAATGTCAGCGAGGCTGCAAGAATGAGTGCGAGAGTCAAGACAACGTTATGCACTTTAATGTAGGTGTTTAGAGTTATTTAGTGGATTGGATTTTGTTGGGCTAAGAAATGAAACAATAAAATAGGTATTGGGGTCAAAAATTAAAAAATTAGAAATGAAACAAATTATTGGGCCAAATATTTGGATTTAGAAATTGTTAATTTGTTTAGAAAAAATTAAAATTAAAATAATTTGATTTACTCAATATAAAAAAAAATTAGAAAGATTCGACTCTTATTCTGTTCTTCGATTCTTGGTCTAGAACCGAGAACCGAACCGTACCCATTAGTTCTCAATTCAAATACCCATTCGAGTATTTAATTTGACAAGAACCGTCGGGTGTGGTTCAGTTCGGTTCGGTCGGTTCAGTTCGGGAGATTTGCCCAGCCCTAGATTTGCTAATCACATGGAGTTGTGATTGTGAGATACAAATTACGTATAATTGGATTTTGAATGAAACATGGTCGTAAGTAATAACGAGATATGGATATCGTTAATATAGATAGACCATCACGTGTGGCATTTCTTACTTGTGAAGTAAGTAGCTGATCTCACGAGTTAAAGTGTGGTGACACTTAAATGAACACGTTGATGTTTTGTTACAGAACAAAATATTGGAGACCCGCTAAGAGATTCCACATTGATAACTATCTGAGTGTCAATGGTTAATCTCTAACGTTCGGTAGTGGAATTGGTCCTATGACTTGAGGTCATCATAGTGCCTTGTATGAAGACAATCATATTTTGACGGTGTTGGATATTGCTCTGCTACGGGCCGCTAATACGACATCGTTCGGGTATGTCAAGAACCATATGAAGGTTGTGAATAATCAATAGAGGATTTGTCACTCTTAGATAGTAAAAGATTGTGATCTGCATTTCGTTCAATTAAGTTAATAACGAAATCCTTGGCCAATGTATACATATAAGTCGAAAAGGAGTTTTCGACTCATATTGACTTAATAGTTGTATGAAAGATATGATTGATAATCGAGATTGACACACTTCCATATCTCATAGTTGATCGAATTATATTGACGAAAGGATTATAGTTTCATGGTAAATGAACAGTTTTGGTTTTGTCATATCACATGACATTTCCCGTCACATGTGTTGCCCTGATACATTGCTAGATGTCAATCTAGAACGGCCAGTGTGAATTTGTGATAAATTAAAAGGTAGTTTAATTTATCAGTTTTGATTAGATCAAAATAATATTTCACGTCGTTAGGTATCGTGGTCAGGAACCTAATGGGTCGCACACAAAAGAGAATTGGAAGATTTCAAATTGCCAATTAATTAATTTAACAATCGTTGGATAAATTAATTAATTGGATTGATTATTTATATCCCCGAATTAATTAATTGGATTAATTAATTCACGAACCGGGTTTAATTAAATGGATCAATTAAATATTGAACCGGACCGGGCCGAGCCTATTTGAGTTTATATAAATACATAACTAGAGTTTGAGATCCATAAGATTTTCATTATTCTTGCTGGCACAAGAAGAAAAACCTTAGCAGTTGTAGTCTATTCATTGTGTGGATTTCATTAGAGGCTGGACAATTGGACAAGCTGTGTGAGGCAGATTCAAGTTATTTGAAAAGATAACGCAAAGGAGTTTGCAAAATTAAGAAAAATGTATATTTCTTATCACAGTTCTTATCTAAATATAAAGCTTAATTCTTGTGGGATTTGAAATTGTTTATTTTCGATGTGCATGTTTAAGTAAATTCCTTACAGTGGTATCAGAGCCAACTTTGTATTTGTTAAGAATTGAATTACATATTGATTAAATTAAAAGTTGATTTAATCATGTTTATCCCTGAATCTAGCAATTATAGTTTTTAATTTTATTTTTTCAGAATCTGATTTTGAAAAATAAAAAATAATAATAATAATAATAAATTTTTGGATCGAGGCAGCGGGCGGCGTGGCGGTGACGCGTAGCAATGCGCGAGCCACGGCCGCGCGCTGCTGGCACCTGCAGGTGCTGCCTGCAGTGGCATCCCTGCCTTCTGCTACAGGCGATAGGGGCTGCCGCCTATTGGGCGGGGCGGGGCGGAGCCGCAACAAGAAAAAAGAAATTTTATTTTTTTTAAGGGTTTCACAGGGTTGGTTGGAGGCGGGGGCTTCCATTGCAATTAATGTAATTGCAAGCCCCCACCTGCAATTTCTGAAGGGGTCAGTTTGTAAAATTTTAAAAGGGGGACCTGTTCTGCAATTTTTTAATTAGGAAGGGTCTGGTTTTAATTTCCAACTTGGGTCAATTTGTAAATTTCAAAATGATTTTGAATTTGAATTTTGAAATGGTTTTAAAATTAAATCTTAAATGGGTTTGACCCATAATTTTAATTTTAACCCAGATTTAAATTCTTATTTAAAATTGACGACTTTTATATATTTGTTAAAATTAGATTTTAACTTAAATATTTAATTTTGACCCTTAATTGAATTTTTATTTTATTTGGGAGTTTTGTCTTAAATTAAAATATTAATTCAATTTTATTAGAGTTTGACTCTAATATTATATTAATTAAAATTTGATTTCAATTAATACCACTTCCCAATGCAAATTAAAATTTAGAGTATGACTCTAATTTAATAATTAATTAAAATTCGATTTTAATTAAATTACTTTGCCCAATATTTATGGAATTAGAGTTGGACTCCAATTCGGGATTTAGTTAAAATTTGATTTTAATTAAACAAGCCCGCCAATTAAGTTAATTAATTATTTAATTATTTCGATCCAAAATTTTGAATTAGTTTTGATTACTATAATTGCTAGATTTATGAGACATTGTATATAATATTAGATATTATACATAGGAAACATTTATGTAATGAATGTTTGTGATTATGGACTCGACTACATGGATGTGTTGAATATTTGATTTACTTCTTGTTATTTTTATGGGCCTGCGAGCCCTTAATTGTTTTGGACCTGCGAGTCCGTTGTTATGGGCCTGCGAGCTCTTTATTGTATTGGACTTGCGAGTCCGTTGTTATTGTTATTATTATGGGCCTGCGAATCCGTTTTCTTTTAGGCCTACGTGCCAACTAGTATAGGATACATGTTGCAGTTTGACTAATTGAAGGCGTAAGAAGAGGTGGACATCGTGGAGATGATGCGTTGGTGTTGATCCAATGTTGTACCACTTAGGAATTGACTAAATAGTCTTCCCTTTGGCTCAGGAAAACTAGATAGAACAAGTCCATAATCATCCATACTATTATTTATATATATTTATTCGCATAGTCGATGTATGTTTATATATATATAATTAATTGATGAGACCATTGCACATTAAATTTCTCGTTAAAATATTAAGTTAGTATTATTTGTCTTCCATCATTATAGTGCGAGAATCCTAAATCGACTTTAACTTATTGAGTACACTCAAAGCTGGTCTATTAGGGATATGTTTGACACTATGAAATATTTGATATTTCTGAATGATGAGTTTGACTTAACTAAAATTTGTTTTTTGTTAAGTACACTTACGGAGATAAGTTTTAGAGGCACGTTAAGCTAACACATAAGATGTGTGAAGACAAAAGAGTTGTCAGCTTAATGATCTAGGAGTTATATGGAGAAACAATTGATAATAATATCTACCCAAATGTTTTATTAAGATTTGTTGAGTACATTTAAGATCTTGATACAACGAATGAGATCCCAGCCCACTGGGAATCAAATGTGATTTCAAATAATTTATGTATGAGGGTCATGAATTTATTTTAAACAGTGGGATCACATTTAATTAAAATCCATATTGAATTTGTGCATATGCATTATAAACATATTAATTCTATATTTTTTCGTCATTTACAGTTTTTGAATCATGAGCAATTATATGAATTTGAGAGGCATACTAGATGCCAACAAACTGAACGGACCAAATTTTCTCGATTGGCACCGCAATTTGAGAATCGTTTTCAAGCATGAGAAAATTTGGTATGTCCTTGAGCAGTCCTTTCTAGTGGTGCCTACTGAAAATTCCACTCAAGAAGAGGTGGCTGCTTACAACAAACACAGTGATGACGATAACACTGCAGCATGTGTGATGCTTGCAGCTATGTTACTTGAGTTGCAGAAGCAATATGAGGGTATGGATGCTTACACTATGATTTTTCATCTCAAGAAGTTGTATGATGAACAATCTCGTGTGGAGAGGTATGAGACCTCTAAACAACTATACTGGTGCAAAATGGCAGAGGGATCTTCAGTCAGTGCTCATGTGCTGAAGATGATTGGTTTCATTGAAAAACTGGGTTCATTGGGTTTTTTCATGGATCATAAACTAAGTATTGACTTGGTTTTGTAATCTCTGCCAGATAGTTATTCACGGTTCATTATGAACTTCAATATGAATAAGATCGAATGCACACTCCCTGAGTTGCTCAATATGCTTAAAACA